>NW_028318078.1:15474545-15636363 GCF_062004578.1 Staurois parvus | reverse complement strand
GATCATTAGTGAGTTTTAGTAGGGCAGTTTCAGTGTAGTGGAATGAGTGAAAGCCAGACTGTAAAGGGTCAAGAAGGTTGTTGTCGGTGAGGTGGGAGCTCAGGCGATTGTAGACTAAGCGTTCTAGGAGTTTAGAAGTAAATGGCAGCAGGGAGATGGGTCTTAAGTTGTTCAGTTTGGTGGGGTCCAGGGAGGGCTTTTTAGGTATGGGAGTGATGTGTGCATGCTTTAGAGGGGAGGGGAAGGCACCGTTAGAGAGGGAGAGATTGAAGATGTGAGTGAGGGAGCATAGAATGGAAGAAGAGGGTGACCGTAGTAGTTGTGAGGGGGCAAGATCCAGGGAGTAGTGAGGTAGTGAGATGGGCTTCTGAGAAAACCTTAGTGACCTCTTCAGTAGTAGCAAGGTCAAAAGAGGAAAGCGTTGAGGGAGGTTTAGTATAAGGTATGCTAAGTGGGATGTATGTCTGTGCAGTGGCGATGCCCCTACGAATTGCGTCAATCTTGTTTTTTAAATTATTTGCAATCTCGTGAGCAGTGAGTGAGCTATTGGGTGGAGGTGGAGAAAGTAGAGAGTTAAAAGTAGAGAAGAGATGACGAGGACTGGATGACAAGGTATTAATAAGAGTGACAAAGTAGGCTTGTTTGGCAGCATGGAGGGAGGAATTGAATGTGAAGAAAGCAGATTTATACAAGGTGAATGCTTGTTGAGATTTGGTTTTACGCCACAATCGCTCCAGCACACGACTATGTCTTTTAAGATTTCTGGTGACGTCAGTCTGCCAAGGTTGTAATGGTCAGGGCCTGATGCTTCGTGCAGTTAGGAGAGCAAGTGAGTCTAATGTGGATGAAAGCAAACTGTTGTAGACAGCAGTGTCCAGGTCAAGGCAGGACAGGGGAGAGATTCTGTCATAGAGTTGGTCAGTTGCAGAGTGGAAAGGAGCAGGGTTCAAGTTGTGAAGGTTTCTGCGGGTAAATGTTTGCTGTTTGGAGGGATAGGTGTTTGAAGATGAGGAGACTGTGAAGGTGATGAAATTGTGATCAGAGAGAGGAAAGGGGGCGTTTGTGAGGGTGTAGGGATTGCAAAGACGGGAGAAAACAACGTCTAATGTATTCCCATCAGAGCGAGTGGAGAAGTGTATACATTGTGCTAATGCAAATGATGAGGTTAGGTTGAAGAGTTGGGATGTAGCCACGTTGTTGACATTAATGGGGATATTAAAATCTCCAAGAATGATCCTGGGTAATTCAGAGGAGAGAAAGTAGGGTAGCCAGGCGGAGAAATCATCAAGAAAGCGAGACACTGGTCCAGGAGGCTGGTAGATCACTGCAATCCTCAGAGAAATGGGAGTAAACAGCCGAATGCAGTGAGTCTCAAAAGAAGAGAAGGATAGAGAGGGAGGGTTAGGAAGGACTTGAAAGGTGCTCAGTGGGGATAGCAGCAAATTAACTCCTCCTCCTTTCTGACCACTGGGACTGGGTGAGTGAGTCGATAATTGATTGAGCAAAGTGCACTCAGATATCACCACATGCTCCAGAGGAAAACCTCCCCCAATTCAGTAGCATTCACCAGATATCGTGGTCCATCCAAACCTGGCAATAGAGCTTGTGGTGAGTGTCAGCATAGTACAGATCAATCAACAAGCCCTTCATCAATCAGAGACTGATATGATGGCGGGACATCCTCCAAACTTTTACACTCCGTAATCAAGGAAAGATGTAAAAGGAAACTCATAGCGTGAATCCATTAAAAACCAATTATTGGGTAGAAAGTATTGCACTCACATGAAATAAATGAAAGCGTGCCAAAATATCCACATCCGTTAAGGGTATCTGTATATCACATGAAGCAGGCGTCTCACCCGATCCACCTCGCTGCACGCAAGCAATACGTCACTTCCGACAGGGGATGTAAGGTGGATGCCTCATTACAGAATGCGTCGTGTGGCCCGACCCTGACACGTGTTTCATCACCTGACTTTATCAAAGGGTTCCTATACCTATGCACTCACCAGCCACTTTATTAGGTACATCTGTTCAATTGCTTATCAACACAAATTGCTAATCAGCCAATCACATGGCAGCAACTCATTGCATTTAGGCAACTAGACGTGGTGAAGACAATTTACTGAAGTTCAAACCAAACATCAGAATGGGGAAGAAAGGGGATTTAAGTGACTTTGAACGTGGCATAGTTGTTGGTGCCAGAAGGGCTGGTCTGAGTATTTCAAAAACTGCTGATCTACTGGTATTTTCATGCACAACCATCTCTAGGCTTTAAAGAGAATGGTCCGAAAAAGAGAAAATATCCAGTGAGCAGTAGTTGTGTGGACAAAAATGCATTGTTGATGTCAGAGGAGAATGAGCAGACTGGTTCAAAATGATAGCAAGGCAATAGTAACTCAAGTAACCACTCCTTACAACCAAGGTAAGCAGAATACCATCTCTGAGCGCACAACCCGTCGAATCTTGAAGCATATGGGCTACAGCAGCAGACCACACCAGGTGCCACTCCTGTCAGCTAAGAATAGGAAACGGAGGCTACAATTCCCACAGGCTCAACAAAATTGAACAACAGAAGATTGGAAAAAGTTGCCTGGTCTGATGAGACTCGATTTCAGATGCGACATTCAGATGGTAGGGTCAGAATCTGGCATAAACAACATGGTATAAACAAGGTCCATGTTGCCTTGTATCAACAATTCAGACTGGTGGTGGTCGTGTAATGGTGTGGGGGATATTTTCTTGGCACACTTTGGGTCCATTAGTACAAATTGAGCATCGTTTAAATGCCACAGCCTACCTAGTATTGTTGCTGACCATGTCCATGCCTTTATGACTACAGTGTACCCATCTCCTGATAGCTACTTCCAGCAAAATAATGCACTATGTCAAAAAGCTCAAATCATCTCAAACTGGTTTCTTGAACATGACAATGAGTTGACTGTACTTCAATGGCCTCCACAGTCACCAAATCTCAATCCAAAAGAGCACCTTTGGGATGTGGAGGAACGGCAGAACAACATCACGGGTGGGCAGCCGACAAATCTGCAGCAACTGCATGATGCTATCATGTCATTATGGACCAAAATCTCTGAGGAATGTTTTCAACAACTTATTGAATCTATGCCATGATGAATTAAGGCAGTTCTGAAGGCAAAAGGAGGTCCAACCTAGTACTAGCAAGGTATACCTAATAATGTGGCCAGGGAGTGTTATCCACACATGTAGGACACCCGACAATAGAGAATATTTATTCTTCAAAAGCAAAAATACTTTTGCACACTGTTATTGACCAGTATTTCAGCGTTTATCTTCTCCCTCAATTTCTCTCCCTCACTCAGTTAATGTGACCCTAGTGCTGATGGAGAGGGGCAGAGGAGAGGCAAAAAAGGATGCTGTGCAGGCACCAAACATTCTCCTTATCAACTGATGACATCACTTGTTGTTAGGATGCTGGTGGCTGGAATATTGCCAGGGTGCACAATGAAAACCTGTGGATTTGTGTAACTAAAAGGCAAGCATGATCCACCCGCTGGCTTGTATACAATTTTTGGGCAATTTTTAGGCATTTTGTCAAGGCACCCCTTAAGACACCTGAAGGCACCCTGGTTGAAAAAGTCTGGTTTAGACCCCTGATATCTCTTCAAACCCCCTCCCCGTAAATTAAAATGTAAAAAATATTAAAATTAAAAAATTGTACCGGTTAAAAAATAAATAAAATTATAAAAAAATAAATAAACATAATAAGGGTAGCTTTAGACATGCTTCTAAATCTCCCTGGTTTCTGAAGCCCAGGTTCGGATCATGCTCCAGAGGCTACGGACAGGCACTTGTTTTCCCATTTATGGCAACAAATGCCCAGCAACCACATGCATTACACAAGGCATTGGGGTGATTTTGGTGCTTCTCGACTGACTTGAATGTGTAGCATTTGGCAGACTTGCCGCCCGCTAATCGCTACAAGTTGGGTCACAAAGCTAAGCATCGTAGACGCAGTACTATTATTAGTGTCTATTACAGCTTAAAGAGGAGCAGTTTTTAGGCAGCAAAAACACAGCTCAACTGCACATTCCCCCCCATCCCCCCGACTACAAGTCTAAACAAGGCCTAAGGCCTCATTCACGCGGGGCATACTACAGCGAGGCCATGTTTAACTGCACAGGTGTTCGGTGAATCTTTATGCAGGTAGTCCCATTGATGTTAATTGGGACACAGCGGCTGCATGGTAATGCACAAGTATTTCATGCATTTCTGTGCAGGCAGTCTCAGTGGTTGCATGGACACGGCCACTGGTCCTAACTTCACATCCTTGTGAGTGAAGTCCCTGAACTCACACTGTCTGTATTTGGGGGCATGCACCTACACCATGGGTGCTCAACCTGTTGCCCTCCAGGTGTTTCAGAAATACAAGTCCCATGAGGCATTGCAAGGCTGACATTTACAAACTTGACTCCCAAAGGCAGAGGCACGCTGCAACTTTAGTTCCACAACACCTGGAAGGCCACAGGTTGAGCACCTATGACCTACACCCATGCAGATGTAAGAAGAGGAGCAGTTGCTCTGTCGCTGCAGCCACTGCGTCCCAATTTACATGAATGGGACTGACTACATGCGGACTGACTACATGCAGGTAAATACAGCCCTCCATGGGCATAAGCTTTAGTACACTCCATGTGAGGATGTGCCATGCCTAAGTAGAAATTTAGCAGGTTATGTTGTGTTTATGTGTATAAATAAGGATCTTGGCATTTAGTGAAAATAGAGATTTGATAAACATTTGAACAACTATTGCGAGGCCTAAAAAAATCAGTAGCAGCTTCTTTTTATTCTACTGGTCATGTGCTTTCAGAAAATATATGGTTTGGGTGGTCTTTTACAAACTCTGAAAGCTGTAAGAGAAAAATGAAAACCTCCAGATTTTAAGAAATTTGGTTATTTACAGTTTTGCAGGTGTTTGATTGTCAACATTTCGCAAAAAGGCTCTATTTAACATTTACAGATATTTGTTATTTAATAACTCAATACAGGTTAAGCTTTTATATTTAGTAGATGATGAGATATATGTTGGAATGAGTACCCAAACATCCATGTGAATGCAGAAGGTATACAAAAATGCCAGATTCAAACATTATGTCCTTGCGTAAGAACGAAAACTAGATAATATTATAGTTGTCACCGTTGGTTATGCATAAACGCTGAGAGATCACCTACATGCCTTGTGTGCCTTCTGCAATCACATGGATGTCTGAGTCTTCATTACAACATATATCTCTTCATCAGTATTGGTAGCTGACTACAAAAGGACTGTTTGCGGATATTTTAATCACTGCTGAAGAAGCCCGGGGGGGGTGAAACATGTTGGGATTTGACATCTGCATACCGCAAAAACAGTCAAGCTGCATATGATTGCGAAGTGTTTGTAATTGCTTTTAAATGTAATGGATTTTTAATGATACCAATAAACTGTTAATTTTTAATGACTTAGTTTTGTTTTGCACCTTACCTTTCTGGAAATTGTACAGTTGCAAGAAAAAGTATGTGAACTCGTTGGGATTACGTGGAGTTTTGCATGAATTTGGCATAAAATGTGCTCTGAACGTCATCTAAGTCACAACAATAGAAGAACACAGTCTGCTGAACATAATACTACACAGACATTAGATGTTGCCATGGTTTACTTGCACATAACATGTAAACATTCACAGTGCAGGGAGGAAAAAGTATGTGAGGCCCTAGCTTAATGACTTCTCCCAGAGCTGATTGGAGCCAGGAGTGAGCCAACCTTGACTCCAATCAGTGTGATGATATTGGATGTGTTGCTGACAGCTGTCCTGCCCTTAAAAAACACACACCTGTTTTGGTTTTACTGGTTTCAAGAAGCACTGTCTGATGTGAACCATGCCTCACAGAAAAGAGCTCTCAGAAGACCTACGATCAAGAATTGTTGACTTGCATGAAGCTGGAAAGGGTTACAAAAGTATCTCCAAAAGCCTTGATGTTCATGTGTCCACGGTAAGACAGACTGTCTACAAATGGAGAAAGTTTAGCACTGTTGCTACTCTCCCTAGGCGTGGTCGTCCTGTAAAAATGACTGCAAGAGCACAGCGCAGAATGCTGCTTGAGGTAAAGAAGAATCCCAGAGTGTCAGCTAAAGACCTACAGAAATCTCTGGCACATGCTAACATTTTTGTTGACACATCTACAATAAGGAAAACATTAAACAAAAATGGAGTACATGGGAGGACACCACGGAGGAAGCCATTGCTGTCCAAAAAGAATATTGCAGCACGTTTGAAGTTTGCAAAAGAGCACCTGGATGTTCCACAGCACTACTGGCAAAATATACTGTGGACAGATGAAACCAAGATTGAGTTGTTTGGGAAGAACACATAACACTATGTGTGGAGAAATAAAGGCACAGCACACCAACATCAAAACCTCATCCCCACTGTAAAACATGGCGGAGGGAGCATCATGGTTTGGGGCTGCTTTGCTGCCTCAGGGCCTGGACGGATTGTTGTCATTGATGGGAAAATGAATTCCAGAGTTTATCAAGACATTTTGCAGGACAACGTACGACCATCTGTCCGCCAACTGAAGCTCCGCAGAGGATGGGTGATGCAACAGGACAATGACCCAAAGCATACAAGTAATTCAACAAAACAATGGCTGCAACAGCACAGAATATGTCTTCTGGAGTGGCCCAGTCAGAGTCCTGACCTCAACCCGATTGAAATGCTGTGGCATGACCTTAAGAGAGCGATTCACACCAGGCATCCCAAGAATATTGCTACACTGAAACAGTTTTGTGAAGAGGAGTGGTCCAAAATGACTCCAGATCGTTGTGCAGGTCTGATCTGCAACTACAGGAAACATTTGGTTGAGGTTATTGCTGCCAAAGGAGGGTCATCCAGTTATTAAGTCCAAAGGTTCACATACTTTTTCCTCCCTGCACTGTGAATGTTTACATGTTATGTGCAATTAAACCATGGCAACATCTAATGTTTGTGTAGTATTATGTTCAGAAGACTGTGTTCTTCTATTGTTGTGACTTAGATGACGTTCAGAGCACATTTTATGCCCAATTCATGCAAAACTCCACGTAATCCCAAAGGGTTCATATACTTTTTCTTGCAACTGTATGTGTATAGGGATGTGGTGCAATATTTGCCTTGTCAACCACTCGCATAACTTACTTTAGCTGTTAAACAACTATAGCGGCCTTTTTTACAGTTTACAGGTAGAATTAAAACAATAGCAATTTTGCAAAATTACTAATCAAAACAAATAATTTAGAAAATTGCCATCAGTTTTCAACTTACTATTAACTTGTTTGCAGCTTCTTTGATCTTGTCCACTTTAGCCTCCGACAGACCTTTTATATTACACAAGGTCTTTTTGGTGGTCATCTGAATGCCTTTTACAGTGCATATCCCCACAGATTTTAACTTCTTAATGTCTGCGACATTCTGTTGGATGAAAACAAGATGGTTATAAAACACTAAGCTTATTCTCCCTGGAGAAGAGACACTTGAGAGGGGATATGATAGCAATATACAAGTATCTTAACCACCTCCCATCCGGCCGTTGTATATAAACGGCCGGACAGTGGCAGTGCAGGGTCGGGTGGCCGTTTATAAACGGCCTCCCCGCACCCTGCTTGTGCGCGCTCCCTGGGAGTGCGCAGCACCGCTATCCGGTGCCCGCTGTGTCCTCCGGACACAGTGGAACACCAATTGTCGGACGGGACCTCTATACGAGGTCCCGATCATGTGATGACTGATTGGCCAATCAGTGATCACATGCAAAGTAGTAAGCAAGATGTCACTTGTGACATCATTGCTTACTACGTGTGAAATCTGTGAATGATCACAGAGATCACATGGTACAAGGCTATTCACAACAGCCTTGTACCATGTGACAAGCTGTGACCAATCACAGCTCACTCAGTAGTTCTCAATGGCTGCAAGAATGCAGCTAGAGAGAAGTGGGTGTAAAAGCAATCAGTGTAAAAAAAAAAATCTTCATCGCCCCCCACAAGTAGTACAGTGTTACCATGGTGACGCTGTACTGCTAGGGTGACAGTATTTTAAAAAAAATAATAAAAAATATTATAAAAAAAATTAAAAATGTAAAAAAAAATGTTTAAAAATTATACTTTTTTGTTATAAACTAATTTGGGTTATTTGTTGTTACTAAAAATATAACAGAATAAATTTTGGCCAAGATTTATGATGAAATACTATTTATTTGCAAAATTTTATAAGAAAAACACTTTTTTTCAAAATTTTTGGACTTTTTTATTTACATAGCAAAAAAAATAAAAATCCCAGTGGTGAATAAATACCACCAAAATAAAGCTTTATCTGTCTCAAAAAATGCTAAAAAATTCACATGGGTACAGTGTTGCATGACTGCGCAATTGTCATTCAAAGTGCGATAGCACTGAAAGCTAAAAATTGGCTTGGACAGAAAGGGGTAAAAGTGTCCGGACTGGAAGTGGTTAATGGTTATTTTAATATAGGGAATAAACTATTCAGTCTCTGGGAATGTAATAAGACACAGGGCCACTCAATGAGATTGGAAGAGAAGCAGTTTAAACTGCGTAAGAGGTTTTTCACTGTTAGGGCGGTAAGGATGTGGAACTCACTTCCACAATTGGCGGTGTCAGCAGGAAGCATTTATAATTTAAAAAAACTCTTGGACAGGTATCTTGATGAACACAATATACAGGGACATGGGCAATGTTTTTAACATGAACACACACACACGTTGAACTAGATTAACTGGTGTCCTTATTCAACCTTACTAACGATGTAACTATGTACTGTAGGCTGATTAATATTATATTGCTACATTTTCTGTATTTCTTTTTATACACCTAAAAGTGTATCAAACGTTTTAGTTTTTGTAGTTAAAATACTGGTCAGCTTATTGTTTTCTGTCTGTGTCCCTTTAGTGAAATTTCCCTTCATTTACTGTCCCTGACAACAAAAAATTGAAAGCAACTCATAGAAGAAACAAATTTAAATGAAATCATCCAGAGTGAGAGGAATTTCACCAGAACAGGAATACTTACTGAACTATTTCTCCTCACCTCCAATTTCAGTGGCAACAATTAAGGCCCCTTTCACATAGGTGTGCCTTTGCTGAGCTAAAACACATCTTTACAACACATAAAAATTATTCCCTTTAAATCCTATGTAACTATTCACACTGCTGCGCTGCATTTTACAAAAGTCTTGCATGCTGCACCTAAAGCACATTTCCTATTGATTTTTAAGGACATCCACCAGAAACACATAAAAAAATGCACCTGCTGTGCATTTTTGGTGTATTTTTTAAGTCATATGTTCAAATTTTACAGCTGCATGCAAGGGTCAGGGGTCCAAAAAATGCACCAAAAACACATTAAAAACATAATATGCATTTTTGCAACATCAGTGTGAAAGGACCCTATGATTGGGTTTTTCTATGCTCTTACTCCTACCTCATAAGAATGTATGCTCATACATTTTAAGCTTTTTTAAGCTGCGCATTCCCCCCCTATGGGACCAAATAAGATGTGCTGTGGAAGCAGCTCCGCTTGTCTTGCTGCACTAAAGTTTCTCCCTGACTGAAGGCCCTGTTTTCTGGACCTTAAAGCCTCACATACTCGAATTTTGGCTGATTCAGCATCATAAATTAAAAAATAAAAGGAGCCAGGTGGAAAATTGAGAAGCCAAACAGTGACTGATACAATAGCTTTCAGGGGAGATTCCTCCATTCATTACCGAGAATAAAGGGATCTATTGACACACACCGCGTGGTTCAGCCCTGCCATTCCCTTCACTCCTCACAGCAGCAGGAGCCAATGGCCAAACAGGAGTGGCTCAATGCCAATGGAACTTCCCTGCTCAGGGAGTAGTTGTGAACATCCTGGGACAGACTTTTGCCCACTCTGTCTCTTTTATCACAAGAGTTGGGCAGAAAAGAATCTTTTCAACATTTCTGCAATCTACATTCCGGGAGTTCAGAACTTCCAATCACACTTTCTAGTTAGAAAACAACTATTGATCCCTACACTAGAATTCCTTCGAGTGGTCTCTGCCTCTAGGCTTGATTTCAGGTGTGGATCTGTTCAAATCTCCAGACAATCACAAGCTGAAGACATTTTCACAAGGGGCCTGTAGCAACTGTGCACAAAGAGATGGACGCGGTCATCCATCCTGCTAAGGATCCTCCATCTTGTATCTCTCTCCCTCCTCCAATCCCCCCTCCCTCTCTATTGAGTGACACGTGGTCCCTGTGCTCTAGGGTTCAGAAGTGCACAGGCAATCAGGCACAGCAGGACAGCTTCATGGTTATAAACCCCAAACTAGCTGGTGCCCGGGTGTCTGTTAGCTTCTCAATCTGAGATATCGTAAAGCCATAAACCAGTCCTTCACTGAGCTTCAAAGACATTCCAGCTAGCTGTAAAACAGACTTACATTTAAAAACCCACTTTTACATATAATTTTATATCTGGAGCTGGGAAATAATTACATAAAAACCAAGCATATATTTGGTTAGCTCAGTTTAATGCAAGTCGTCTGATATCTTACACCCCCTAGTTGAAATCTACAGGAGAGCAGAAAACGATATCTCCTTAACCTTCCCAAGCAGGTATGTCATATTTAATATCTAGACATTCAGCAGATGATTCTGCTTATTAATCTACTAGTGGCTAGGCTGCTACATGCAGCTAGGGTAGGTTATTGATCATGATATAAACTGGGAGGGATTTTGGTTCTAGCTTGGGTCTCCGCCTAAACACCCCTCCCCAAATGAGGCGATTGGTTCTCTGCTTCAAGGAGACACCCTGCTGAGTTCCTAGAAAAGCTGTTATGCTTGGGGCAGAGAGTTAAGTTAAGCTGAGTTGAGCTAAGTTGAAGATTCTCCCTTTTAACATCGGAACCAACTTTGGGAGAACTGTACCCTTTTGCTCTGACACTTGAACGCTGCTTAAACCAAGGCTGACGGCAAGTACTTTACCTCTCTAAACTTCTGTTATCTCTTTGCTGTGTTCTTGGTCTCTGTATTTATATATATATATATATATATATATATATATATATATATATTGGCTACATCTTTTTCTGTAAATAATATTATTGCACCCTTTTGACCTTTTTAGTAATAAATCCTATTATCTGAAAAGTGTTGAACTGTTTCTAAAGCTCTTTAATGCATACCAAGAATCACTGTCTCTGAAGAGCGCTACTGTGTGTCTTTAAAACCTCTATATATCTCTGACTGCGGTCACAGTGGCATACAGTTGATTATTCAAACATCATAGTGTTATTGCTAATATTGGTGAGTTTCCTTCTACTCGCTCTCAGGCTGCAGGTACATCGATTGTGGTTCATTAGCTGGAAAATCTTTGTACAGGGTGCAGCTGAGCGTGGCATTGTTACGCACGTGACAGCGCAGTTTTAGATTGGCTAGTCCTTCAATCACAACTTGGTGAGAAGGGCTGGGGGTCTGACGCTGCGATCATCACAGGGCTTATGTCAGCATGCCCTGGCAGTAAATGCACCATAAGATCAGTGGCAGTTTTTTCAAGGCATATGCCTTTCCTCCAGTCCTCACTAGTTTCTGATTTCTCAGATTACTTTCAGGAATAAGGAAAATTGTTGCAGTGGTCTCCTATTGGCAAAAAAGGCCTCTTTTACTTCAGCATATCAGCTATGTAGTTGGTTCCTCTAATTCCCATCTCTTCATCACCTAATGTAGTAGGAACACAGGAAAGCAACCTTTCCTATATCTTTTGCTTTAGCATATCAGCTATGAAGTTGGTTCCTCCAATTCCCATCTCTTCATCACTTACTGTAGTACGAGCACAGGAAAGCAACCTTTCCTATATATATTGCTTTGGCATATAAACTATGAAGTTAGTTCCTCTAATTCCCATCTCTTCATCACTTACTCTAGTAGGAACACTGGAAAGGAAGTACAGTATCATCCAGAACCATAGCTGCATGGATCGTGCTGACTTTCCAACTGGCTTATAAGCGAAAGGTTTGGCCCCTCCAGAGGCAGTGACAGCATACTCAGCCAGGAATGTGTCAATGTCACATGTGGCTTCCTGTGAATAAAACTTTGTTTTTAAAATCCCACCTTTATTTATGGGGAGTCATTTCCCAATTACAAGCTGCCATGGTGTCAGAAAACCAGAAATATTATAGTGTCTGTCATGTTAGCTGTATAACCTATAAAATGATCAAACAATAAATATTGTGAATACATCATAGTGTGCAACCTCCAGCAAATTCAAAACAATATTACCCAAATATTGCAAACTTATATCTAAACCTATGAACAAAAATAATATATTACAGTTTACAGCTCCTGGGATGTGATGGCAGCTGTCAGGGTCCTGTCCACAGCAGGAGTTCTGACGTTTCTGACAATACTCTACTTGGCAGAAGGACACATCAGCCTCAGTCTGGTGCCAGACTTTATAAGGGGACCCATCACTTCCTCTGGTTGCTGGATGATCTCTAGCTCCCCGTGGTTTGTTCCTGGTTCCCCTGACTTCCTGATTCTGACCCTGCTTGTACTTGGACCTGTCTGCTCTACTGAACCCCTGATCTGACCTCAGCTTGGCTAAAGGATACTCTCTCTCTCGCTCCTCCGTGTATGACCTCGGCTATCCCACCTGACCACGTCTGTTCTATTCCCCACCCGGTACCTGACCTTAGCTCGAACTGACTAACCAGCAAACATCCAAATTCCGGAAGGCTTCCATACCACACACAGGCGCCTCCAGTCTGCAGACCTTTCCCTGTGCACCAGCTGTGCTCCTGAGTGGACCACCAACCAGCACTCCTACGGGCAAACTGTGCAACTTTGGGCCTGACTCCCGCTGTCCCACTCTCAGGGGAGTCCAGGACTTAGCGTGCGGTACGTGTGGTACGTGATAGCAGCGTTTGTTTTCTTAAAGTGTTACTAAACCCAGAACCCTGCATTCACTATATCTGGTCTCCCATAGTACACAGAACATGGAAGTGCAATTATTTTATTAAATATAAACTGCTAAAAATCTTTTCTCATCAGGAGTATATAGCAGTCTTGTTACTTCTATCAGTGTCCAGCTGAGCACTGGTTAAAGCTTGTAGGAGGAGTTTTCATTTTGCTCTGACTGTCCTATGAGGCTGCATAACCCCTGACCCTCTGCCTGGACCGTGTTGATTGTCCCTGTGCTGATCACATGCACCCTCTCAATAAAAAACTCTCTAGCCATACACACTAAGAGGATAAGAGAAGACAGGATCAAACAGCCTTTTTACACAATGTGGAGGATTAACTCCTTAGGTTCCACAGTGAGTATAACAAGTTTGCTTTACTACACATACACACTGATTTTACTGTTGAGGGTTTAGTAACACTTTAAGCATATGTAAATTTTATATAAGCACATTAAAATACTTATTTATTCTATCAGAAACTGTGTCCTTGTAATTTCCTATTGACTGAACTAAAATCTCAAGCCATGTTATTTTTCTCTGTGTCTTCTGTGAAATATAAAGCAGTACCTCTCTATGTAAAAGATATGTGTTTGTAGTTTAAATCAGGGGAGCAGGCTAGGGTGATAGTCCTATTCCTTCATAGATATAGTGCAGTGTGTAAGCCATTGCCACACTAAGAAAGGAAGGGTGTTACTGGGTAGATCAATCATGTGAAAATGAAGAAAAAGAGCCTATAAAAAAAGGTATATTACAGTCACCACATCAAAGGACTGGTATGCTGCAATAAAACTGGATTTTTGTACTTACCGTGAAACCGTTTTCTTGTGGTAAGAGGAATTCAACAAAGTTGGGTTATACTGCCACCTACAGAAGATCACATAGCAGCCTTGCAAGTCTGTGAAACAGCTGCCTTATGCCATAAAGTCAAAGAAGCACTTAGAGATCTAGTAGAATGTGCTTTAACTATGGGCAAGAATTGGTGAAGCGAGATGCTGATTCACTGCAAGGTGAACTGCAAGGTAGACTCGCGCAGCTCGAATTACATCCAATCTGATGTACTGGTGCCAGACAGAGAGATGGAAGCACAATGTCCTTGTTGAAGTGAAAGGCCAAAATCACTTTAGGAAGGAAGGAATCTCTAGGCCTTAAAACCACCTTGTCCTTGTGTAAGACTAGAAGGGGTTCTTAACAGGACTAAGCCTCCAGTTCAGACGCACTCCTCGCAGATTGCAAGTACCAAGACTTGAACCTTGATGGCAGTTAGAGGCAAATGCTTATCCAGGTCTGTTGCAAAAAAGGTCAGGATTCATCCCACAGAATACTTCCTGGGATGAAATCTTCTTTCCTCACAAGTGAAATACAGTATGTCTTTCATGTGCGGTGAAAGATCTTGCAGATTAGCCGAATTCCAGGCTTTTACCACATCAAGAGAATCACAGGTTCGGAGAGATCCCTGTCCTCAAAACCTGTGCTTCAACAGCCAGCAACCATGAAGCAGGGTGGTAAACTGGTCAATGTGACAGAAGTTCTGTGTTATCTGGAGGAGCCCACAGAGCATCTGCCAGGAGTTTGATCAGGTTGGAGTACCATATCTGCCTAGACTAATTCAGAGATAGAAGGTTCACCGGAATACCTTCCATCTCAATACTGCAGGTCAGACAAGGAAGGAGCTTCAGTAATGGAAAGGTGTAGAGCAGGTTGTACTGACCCCATGGAGTCACCAGAGTATACACTGCTTCTGCCATAGAATGTCTCTGCATTTGGAAATCTGTCCAGTTTGCTGAACCTGGAGGTTAGGTGATCCACATTCGACAACACCCACCTATTCTGGAACACTTCTGGGTATAGGAACCATTTCCCCAGAACTAGGCACAGCTGGCTGAGGAAGTCTGCCCATTGTCTATGCCAGAGAAGTACACAGCGGACAAGGCTGGAATTTGAATTTCTACCAGAGACATAATCCTATTTGTTTTACCAAAGCAAAACTTCTGCTGACTCCCTGATGGTTGATGTACGCCACTGCCAAAACACTGTTCAACTGGATGCTAGAAAAATAACCCTGCAGTTGGGCTGTCTAGTGTCGTAGTGACAACCAAACCACCTAAAGATGCAGAATGTTGACCGGTAGACAGAATTTCTCTAGCATCCATGTCCCCTGCACTGACTAAGGCTGGCCATACATGGGTCGAAATTCAACCGATTTTTTGTTTGTACAAAAATCGGACCTAAGAATAATCGGCTGATTTTCGCTCTGTTAGTGGGTCAATGGCACTGGTCGATTTTCGTGGTTCCTCCCCTTTTTGGTGATCGGGCATGGTGGAAAATTCATGAAAAACAACTGATTTTCGACTCAATGATGGTCAAATCGTACGATCATGTTTCCAAAAAGAATATGCGCATGAGCCTTGACCTGGAAGTAACAGAAGTTTCCCCTGTTATATGGGGTGAACTTTATTACTTGGTCGGCCGATTTTCGAAATGATTGATGGCACCATCGGATTACCGAGTGAACATTTTCAGACGAAAAACCGTTCGGAATTCGAACCATGTATGGCCTGCATTAGTGTCTAGAATTCTCCCCAGCCTGTCAGGTTGGCATCCATTGTAATGATCTTCCAAGAGATCAATAGGAAGGATTACCATCAACGTTTGCTGGAATTCTGAGCCACTACCAGGTCCTTGGTGACAGGTGAATTGGTTTGTCCAGAAAATACTGATTTTTCCCACAATGACAGGATGTTGAGTTCTAACGGTTTGAAGTGGAACTGGGCAAACATGATTGCCTTAAAGGACACTACCATCAGCTCCATGATTCTCATGCAGAAACCAAGAGTCGGACTATTGCTGAACTAAAGAGTCTAAGTCTGGGAGGAATTTGAGGTTTTTTACGAAAGAGAAACCCTAGTTTGAGATATGTCTAGAATCAGACCCAGATACTCCAAGCAATGAGTTGGCATCAATTTAAACTTTTGAAGATTTGGAATCCAACCAAACCTTTTCAAGGTTTCTGCTGTCCACGCCACATTGTTAGTCAGCACTTGTGCCAACTGTTTCCTCAATAAAACGATTAATAACCCCCTCTGCTACTTAACTGACCAAATCAATATCCCAGGAGTTTAACTGACTTGATGCTATATTCTGCTTAAAAAGTGTTCCTTTAATTTTTTTGAGCAGTGTATGTATATATAGATTTACCCTTTATATTAAGAAAAATTAGGAAAAAATGCAATATGTTACAAACAGAAAATAATCTCCAAAAGCTACTGCCACTTTAAGTTCTGCCACATGACTTCAAGGGTGCTTTATGGATTTTAAGAAAGCTAGGGCTGGGGTGAAAACTGTGCTCCTGTGGATATTACACGCAGCATGCAGACTGAGCAGGCACGGGCCATTGTTTTCAGTGCACTTTAAGGGCTGGTTCTCACCAGATGTAGTCCAGTGCATGGTCATTCTGCATCAAAACTGCATGGACAGTAAGTTATATGGGTTCAAATGAAATAGTTCACACCAGTGCAGTACATTCTAGTGCAGTCAAAAAAATTAGAACATACTGCATTTTTTTCTGCACTGAACTGTACTGGAACATGGCAAAATGCATCAAAAACACACTAGAACACCGCAGGGATGACTCAATATTGTTAGGACACCGACAAGTGCTGGCTCCTTAATAACTGATGAGCCATCCTTGTTCCTAAGAGCAGGGATGAGCCACTGGTTGTTAGAACACCAGCATGTGCTTGCTCATAACAACCAAAGCTTAAGTAAAAAAAGCTTTCGTAAAAGTTAGTAAAAAAAAAACTTAAAAAAGCGCATTAAAAACATACCAAAAATGCATATAAAGGTGCATGTGGAAACTCATCCAGAACGCATCTGGAATGCGTTTCTGTGGTGTGAACTGGCGCTCAAGAAGCTGATTAAGAGTAATGATGTGCAGCTGAGGCTGGAGTGAGACAGGAAGTTACTGAAAAAAGGCTAGAGGTGCAAAAAAAAGATAATAAAGGTGAGAACACAAGCTAATAGAGAAAAAAACATTGGAACTAGTTATGTAAAAAAGTTACAAATTATTAGTAATAATTACTAGTTACCTCGTATGTCACCGGACTTCAGGTGATTGTACCGAGATGATACCTGCAGCTGCAGGCATCACCCCGACACTGTTATTTGCAGCTGACGGGTGGCTTTATTGTAATAGCAATCAGAGCAGCTAACTAGCCGCTCAGTTGTTATTACAAGCAGTGGGAGGATACATCCCCCCCTCATGCCACCTTCTGCTGCTTTCACAGGATCTCCCATCCAACCGGGAGTCCCGATCGGCCAGCCGGCGCTGCTGCTGGCTAGTCACGCAACCGAACAAAGACCAGTTCGGCTTTGCTCTGCTCCATTATATAGTAAATCAGACTTGACATACACGGCATCATTTTTAAAATATAAAAGCATTCAATCACACCAATTTTGGTGTGATTGAATGCTTTTTAAGTGCAGAGGAGGGATTTGGGGTCTTATAGACCCCAGATCCCTCCATAAAGAGTACATGTCACATACTTATTGCTGTCACAAAGGATGTTCACATTTTTTGTGACAGCAATAAAAGTTATCCAAAAAAAAAAAGTTTTAAAATGACAGTGAAAAAAATAAATAAAATAAAGTGCCCCGTGTCACGATCGCGGTGTCAGAGCCCAGGCCTTCTCACCAAAACTCATGACCGAAGGACGAGCCGATCTAAAACCGTGATAGGACGTGCATAACAATGCCACACCCAGCTGCACCCTGCACAACAATTTTCCAGCTAACGGACCACAATCGATGTACCGGCAGCCTGGGCGATTATCACTGGGTCAGGTTAATCACACAATTAACCCTTCACACTGCCACCACCTCCTATTTGTACAGAGAAAGAGGAAACTAGGCGTTATCAGCTATAACACTAATGATTGAAATAATCGACTGCATAACATGGTCATAACACAGGCCTGTTATACAGAGGGTTAAACAAACAGTAGCATTCTCTTTAGAGGCAGGGATTCATACATTGCAATAAAGCGCTATAGAAACAGTTCAACACTTTCAGAAGGAAAGATTTATTACTAAAAAGGTCAAACGGGTGCAATAAAAATATTTACAGAAAAAGATGTACCTAAGATATATATATATATATATATATATATATATATATATATACATATACATATACAAAGAACCACAGCACAGCAAAGAGATATCAGAGAGAGGTAAAAGGGTTAAAGTACTTGCCAAAGTCCTGGGTTAGCAGATCCAAGTTTCAGAGCAAAAGGCAGGGGTCTTCCCGGGTGGTATTGATGTTAAAATGGGAGACATCTTCAACTACCTACTCTTAGGCCTAACAGCCTGTTTTGTAGTCCCCAGCAGGGGGTGGCTCTGCAGTCAAGGACCAATCTCCGCTTAGGGCATGGAGATATGGGTGGATGCCTCAACTAGAGCAAAAATCTCCCATAACTCATATTTGGCCTATAACTTTTCATCTGCACAAGTGACATTCCACCCGTGGGTAGATTATTATGCAGACAAGTCTGAGGATTGATTAGATATTAATTATGAAAGTGTACACTGAACGGTTCGCAAGATCTATTTTTCTGCTTTCCTGTGTGTCCGAGACAAGGCGAGTGACCCACCAAAATGTTCAGCCCATCTGGGGATTATGCTCGGTTTTTATGTAAGTCTCTCATATTCCAAGATATGAGATATAGGGGAAAAATGGTTTTAACAGAGGTTATCTGATTGTCACCTACGCTGAATTAGGTTTTATTAGGTTGGAATCTCTCTCAACTCCTGAGAAAGCTTGCCTTATCTCTTCCGAGGTGTGAAATGGGACAGCTTGCCCAGACAGCTAGGCACCTAGCTCAGAGATGCCTTGGCCTGCTAGTGACCCACAACCAGCACACACACGCTATCCCGTACCTGATGGAAGACTGAATTGACGAGGTCGGCCTCACTTGTGTCACTAGCCCTGACCCCGCTGAGGTAGGAACAGAGGGAGTCTAGGGACCAGGGGGACAAGAGCGCCAGTGGTTGTTGCTTGCGGTCCTTGCAGGTGGTGACCTTGGTAGGCAGAGTATCCTCTAACTTGGGCAGACAGAGCAGGTTCTGTATAGTGCCAGATGTGCAGCAGAGCAAGGTAGGTAGCCAGGACACAGAACAGAAGCAAGGTCATAGGATAGCCGGGGTCATCAACAGTCGGGCAGCGTGGTACAGAATCAGAAGGAAAAGCCAAAGTCAGGAGCAGAGCCGAAGTCAGGAACCAGGAGCAGGAGAGTAATCGGAAGCGGGTCAGGAACAAACCGGGAAAGCAGCAAAGGAATTGTACAGGAGTAAGCAGGACACAGGAGGGAGCTGAAGACCAGTCAGCACTGAACCTAAGCAGAGGCCCTCCTTAAATAGCCCGTCTGGCGCCAATCTTCGCCGTGCGATCATGTGCACGATCGCGCATTCCTGCGTGCCTGCGCACAACCGGCAATTCTTCTGCAAGATCTCTTACGCGCATGCGCGTTCCCGATCGCAAATCTTCTTGCCAAAAATCCCTTACATTGCCCTCCCTTAGGGGCAGTCTCCTGGTGCCCACTAGGGCTCGTTTCTCAGGGTGACGCCGGAGATAGGCTTGGACTATCCGCAGGGCATGAATATTAGTGGATGGTTCCCAGGAGTTATCTTCTGGTCCATAACCTTTCCATTTGATGAGGAACTGGGTCTGTCCACCCCTCTTCCTACAATTCAAGATAGCCTCAACCTCATACTCTTAATTCCCCTCAACCAGTAGTGGAGCAGGCGTCTCCGAATTTTCCAGTTGGGAAACCCACTTGGGATGTGTGGTTTCAACAAGGAGCAATGGAATACTGGGTGAATTTAGTAGGTAATTCTAATTCAAAAGCCACAGGGTTCACCTTTCTCTTGATAGTTAATGGTCCCAGGTATCTTGGACCAAGCTTTCTTGATGGACAACTTAATTTCAGATTAGCCATGGATAGCCAGACTTTATCCCCTTGTTTCAGTTCCGTCTGGCGCCAATCTTTGCCGTGCGTGTGCACGTGTGCGTGCATGTGCTCGATTGCGCATTCCTGCGCACCACCGCATGCGCGTTCCCGATCACGAATCTTCTTGCCGGAAATCCCTTACACACGCTGGCCAAATGTCTCCTCTCAGAGAGGGCGGGGCAGTGAGGGGAGAAAAATGGATACTCTTAACAAAATGGCAGACTGCGTCAGTCTCTGTTGCGCACGTTTGCAACACCCCAGTCCTCCTGTGCTAAGGCAAACGCATGCGTTGGTGCCGCGAGCATGTAAACAGCGACCGTCCTACATATGCGAGGTATCATATAAAAGAAAACCACTGCACTTAAAGATATTAAACCCCCTCCTAATGTAACTGCCAACACGTAGAAGGCTTGTGAAACTAAGCCTGAAATAACAAACTGTATATCAATAATGGTGTGGCGCTAAATTCAAACAGTGAAAAATAATCATATATGTGAAAAATAATATTTGGTATTTAATATGTGATATTAATTGAAATAACAATAGTTCATTCCTCAAAAAAACAAAAGCACTTTCTGCTTCCCAGCTTCACCCCCAGCTTCTTCCTGGCAGTAGCACAAGGTGCGGGGGGGGGGTGCACTGCAATGTAAAGGAGGGTGGGGGCCTCTTGACTTCCGATGGTGGGGGGGGCCCTTGACATCTGATGAAAGGGGGGTGGGGTGCTCTGGACATCAAGTCTTACAGTTACGACCATCCCTTTGAGGGCAACCATAATGTTGATGCGGCCCGCAATGAGGGACTGAGTTTGCGGCATTGATGGTCCTTTGGCAGGAGGGTGGCCGTAACAACCTCAAAAGCACATTTACACCACTTGCTTTAATAGCATAGTCCACGCGATCTGATAAGCTGCTGACCTTTTCTGCACTTTTCATTGTTACCGGGTGATTTTCTGAAGATTTTTCAGCACTGCACTTCTTTTGGAGGACTTTTGTTGGACATATATTTAGAATTTTCACTTTAGTTTTTTTGAGGAGAGCTATATGTGCGAGTTATCACTCTTCAGATCATGGGCAGTAATTATACACCAGACCGCCTTTGTAAATCTAAAGTGGTAACCTGTAAAGGCTTTTAACCACTTGGTGACCAGCCACAGTACATTTACTGTGGCAGGTCGGCACCGCTGCGCAAAATCACATATATACAGTATATACGTGATTTTGCATATTGGTTAGGGGGCACGCACGAGGCGTGCGCCCACCCTACCCACGCATCCAATTGCGGTCACGAGTACTGGTGATTACCCGCCGGAGCCCGGCGATTACTGGCGAACACTGACAGAGAGCACGGCTGCAGTGTTTACACTGCAGCTCTCCTCCCTGTCAGTTTGAGCAGAGCTGCCCGGATCAGTGTGTTACAGTGAAGTACTCACCCCCCACCCCATAGTGAAACACTCCCCTCACACAGTTAACCCTTTGATTGCCTTCAAATGTTAACTACTTCCTCCCCAGTGCCATTAGTACAGTGTTAGTGTTCTTTTTTTTGCACTGATCACTGTATTGGTGTCACTGGGGATGTCAGTGACCCCAAGTCAGTTCCCCCCCAGTGTTAGAATGTCCACCGCAGTTCCGCAGTCCCGCCATAAGTCGATGATCGCCGCCATAAGTCGATGATCGCCGCCATAAGTCGCTGATTGCAGCCATAAGTTGCTGATTGCCGCAATTATTAGTATTAAAAAAAAATTCCAGTATATATACCACCATTTGTAAATGCTATAACTTTCACGTAAACCAATTAATTTACACGTATTGGGATTTTTTTAGCAGACATGTCGCAGAATACATTTTGGCCTAAATTTATGACGAAATTTGATTTACATTTTTTTTACTGGACATGTTTTATAACAAAAAGTCCAGAATATTGTTTTTTTCTCAAAATTGCCCATCTTTTTTTTTTATAGCGCAAAAAGAAAAAATTCACAGGCGATCAAATACCACTGAAAGGAAGCTCAATTCGTGGGAAAAAACGTAAATTTTATTGGGTGCAGCATTGCATGATTGCGCAACTGTCAGTTAAAGTAACACAGCTCCTTATCACAAGTCACTTCCTGACCAATTCCTGACCTCCCTATAGCAGAAATACTGCTACAGGGAGGCACTCATGAGCAAAATCACGCATATATACGTGATTCGCACTCCCATGGTTTTCACGCCCCTCCCAGATAGCGTCAGATTGCCCTTCAGTACAACAGTAATCACATTTAACCCCTTGATTGCCAGGAACATGCTCATACACAATAAATCTCCATTGCTAGTATAGTGTCTGAATGGATCAATATCTTTTATCAGATCAGCACTACACCAGCGTTCACATTAGTATAGTGTCCCAAAAAATGCAGCGTTAGCGGGATCAGCCCCAGCACCTGCATTTAGCCCCTACGCTTACCCACCCCCCTTCTCCCCCAGCAAGTGCAGTGTCAGTAGGTCACTGTCACTTGATACATTGCACACAAAACTGCAGTGTTCGCAGAATCAGGCCTGGTCTCTGTTATCACTTGCGGGTAAATTTTTATGACTCTCATATGCAGCAGAGTGCCAGTACTAGTACCACGCTACCTTTTGGTGAACTGGCAAGCACCAGTGTCCTAGTACATCCTGGTTTTTCACATACCAGCACTGCAGTATCATTTAGTGACGTGACCAGTCCCATAAGTGTAGTACAAGCTGGTGCTATGGTGAGCACATGTATTGTCCTGCAACCATCAAGAATTCGCACACAGGCCCATAGAGCCCCTAGTATCCTTCTGGATGTGCTTGCAAATCCTGACTGGCAGTCCACAAATTCTGAAGCACCCGTACTTCCCCCATCCACTGCCCAACACAGAATTCAGGCGGAAACAGCAAATTTAACTACTCCCCTTGATTTTTTTGGAGCTGTTTTTCACAGAATATCTGTATGCATTGATTGTGGATCAAAGCAATTTATATGTACAACAATTTATCGCCGCCAACCCAAATTCAAACCTTGCCAGACCATTCACATAGAAATTCATTACGGTTTCTAAGTTAAAATTTTTTGGGGGCCTAATCCTCAACATGGGCATTACTAAAAAAAATTAATTGCGGTTGTATTGGTCCACGGACCAGATTCATCATATGCCCGTGTTCTCTGCTGCCATGGCCAGGCATAGATATCAGAGTATAATGTGTTTTATGCAATTCAATGACAATACCCTCTGTCGTCCTCGGGATGACCCTGACCCTCCACAACATTCAGCCCCTTGTAAATCACCTTAACCAAAAATTTGCAAATGTTTATACTCCCCAGCAAAAAATTTGTGTTGATGAGTCCCTCATTAATTTTCTGGCCACCTTGCATTCAAACAATTTCTCCCCAGCAAGCATGCCAGATATGGGGTCAAGATGTATAGAACTCGTGAAAGGGCAACAGACTATACTTATAATTTTCGGATTTACGAGGGAAAAGATAGTCACGTAGAGCCCCCCGGATGCCCAGACTAAATGTGGAGCCGTGGCAAGATAGTTTGTGACTTGGTGTCATCCCTTTTCCATACAGGTACCACTTATACCTGGACAATTTTTATTCAAGCGTAGCACTATTTAGACATTTGTACAATCTTGGAATTGGCGCATGAGGCATAGTGCGACCTAACGTGTGCCCACCATTAGAAGTGGGTAGATCCTGGCATTTCAGGGCCTCTGAAACTGTGATAGGTATTGAGGAAGTGAAATGAGGAAGTTATGCACCTTCAGGCTTTCAAAGTGTCATTGGATTTCAGGCTCCTGTATGTGGCTAGGCTCCCAAAAAGTTTCACACATGTGGTATCGCCATACTCGGTAGAAGTAGCAGAATGTATTTTGGGGTGTAATTCCACACATACCCATGACTTGTGCGAGAAATATATAATTTAAATGACAACTCTGTGTAAAAAAAATAAAAAATAGGTCCTGCGCCGTTTCAAGACAATGCTGCAGTTGGAATTGTCCTCCACTACCTCCAAGCTTGCCGACCGACTTTCGCGTGAAATTTGAGAGTTGGGAAATCGGACGAACGATCTTGAGGATAAAATGGATGCTGCGGCCACAGTCATTGAAGGTCATGAGCAGGACTTGTGTGACCTCAAAAAAGCATTAGCGGACGCGCTGCTCCGACTTGAGGATTTTGAGAACCGTTCCGCCACGGCAATTTGCGGTTAAGGGGTATACCTGAAACACACAGATCTCACCTCCACCACTACTGCTCTGTTTCAGGAGCTGACACCCGCCATTCCCATTGACCGGCCTAAATTTGACCGCATTCATCGTGCATTGGGCCCCAGACGATCGGATGGGCCCCCGAGAGACATTATCATCAAGTTCACTTACTACCACACTAAGAAAACTATCCTCTTGGCGGCCAGAAAAAACCCAGACCTCAGATTCCAGGGACATCGCTACCAGCTGTTAGCGGACCTCTCCCAGACCACTCTGCAGAAGCAATGTCAGTTGAAGCCCTTCACTTCGGTCCTGGTGAACCGCAGAATTAAATACGCTTGGGGCTTTCCGTTCCGCCTCACCTTCAACTACCAGGGCTGCAGTCATTCTGTTATGCCGGAGGCCCATTCTCTCCTGGAATCTTTGCACCTTCTTCCGCCGGAGGCCGCTACTCAGAGCCCAGCTCATTCAAATAGATCCCTAGCGAGGCCGCTTCCTCTGGGCCGCCTCTGGGAGTGGTCGTCCAACAGGAAGAGGGCCCTCCCTCAGACCCCTCTATGATCAAGTCCATCCTGCTCTTCTCCATGCTGAGGATGTATCTTGGATCCCCCGCGTCGTGTTTCATCATTGGACTTTCCTGATGGGACTGTGAGTTTGGCCCTTAGTGCTTTTCCAGTTTGTTAGCGTTCCAGGCTAGGCCTGATGCAGCTTGTTCCCTTGGGTTCCATCACTGAATAGGGGGGAGGGTCTCCTCCTGGACTTGCGGATTATGACTTTTTGGTATTCTGGTCTCAGTGCCTTTGTTCGGGTTCCCGTTGGGGTATGGGGTGATGGTTCCCTCGGGCTCCAGGGTGGGAGGTTGGCCTGGAATGCCTGATTGGGTGTTGGCCCTACTGGGACGTGGGTGGGGGACCACTTGGGCTGTGTTGTGGGTTCTACGGCGGCCTGTAGCCATCCTCCTGGAAGGGGTTGTCCCCCTAGTTTAGCTGGGTTTTCTATTGGGAGGTTACTGCGGATGTGCTCAGTTCTGGGACTCCTCTTTTATTATTTTGGTATCCCGTTATATTGTGTTTATTGCCTTTTTGCCCCCTGAGGGCTTATGTTTTTGATGTTTTCATTTGCAGCCATGTGTCCCGTGGTAGAGCCACCCCTAACCGGTATCCTTCAGGTGTAGGAGGATGCATGTCACCATTGACGTGACACGCTTGTACTGCTGTGTATACTTCTTGTTTCTTTTTTTTTCTCCCTTCTTTTCTGTTTTTTTTTTTCTCATGTAGGGTTTCGGGACCCCATGGTCCGAACGCCATTGGGAGTGGTAATTGTTGGCCGACCTATGCTTTTTCTGCTGAGCATGCTGTGCTGCTACCGCCATGGCCTCACCCCTTCTGAAAGTATACTCACAAAATGTTCAAGGTTTCAATTCATCTCAGAAGCGGGCTAAAGTTTTTCATCCCCTCAAATCGCAACAAATCGACGTGGTATGTTTACAGGAGACCAGGTTTTCTCAGTCCTCGGTATCTTTCGCCTCACTATCCCACCTTTTACACGGCCTCAGCCCCCAAGAAACGCCGGGGTGTACTGATAGTCTTCAAATGCAATCTTCCTTTTGTCTGTGCTCGGAATATAGCGGACCCCACAGGTAGGTACTTGCTTCTGCAGGGCACCCTCTGGGATCAGGATGTTACTTTTGTCTCTTACTATGCACCCAATCGCTTTCAACATAAATTCTTTTCTCATCTTTGCACCATTGTCTCCCGACACTCCAAGGGTCGTCTTCTTCTTCTGGGAGATTCAAATGTTACCTTGGATTCCACATTGGATAGGCGCTATGCCCAGGGGGCAAATAGAATCTTTCTTACGCACATACTTAGCGGAAAACTCTGGATCTGTTTCCTCAGCAGTGCCCCTGTGGGAGGCACATAAAGCCACGGTGCTGGGTCAGGTTATACAGCTGGCGGTGGTTCAGAAGCGGGACTTTTGGAGCTTCATTCTCTATTGGCCTCTGCGGATGCTCGTTGGAAGTCATTCCCATCCGCGGCCCATAAACACGCTCGGGACACCCTTCCAAGGCAGAATGGGCCCTGCGTTAGACCAAACACAAATTTTATTCCTGTGCTAATAAGCCTGGTCCGATGCTGGCCAGGAAACTCAATTCTGTGGGGAAACCCCATAAACCGATCCGATCGCAACTTCCCGTGGGTGGCTGTACTTCTAATCCCCAGCAGATTTTCTCCCGTTTCGCAGACTTTTTGCGCCTTTACACTAAACCAGATCCCTTCCCTGTGGCTGAGGCAGAGGCATTCTTCCAAGACCTCCAACTTCCTGGACTATCCAAGGCAGCGCAGAAGGCCCTCAACGCCGATGTCACCGTACCGGAAGTGCTCCAAGCTATCAAATCTCTATGGTCCACCGCGGCCACAGGTCCCGACGGCTTTTCCGGCCTCTATTATAAGAAATTTGCAAACCTGTTAGCACCCTTCTTGGCTGACTGTTTTAATGAGTTGCGATAGGGCTCCTTGCCCTCTCCAGACGCACTTAAAGCTCATATCTCCATGATTCCTTAGACGACTGATGATGTGCAGGAACCGCAAGCCTTTCGGCCCATTTCTCTTCTTAATGAAGACCTGACGATATTGGGCAAGATTCTTAGCTTTATCAATAAATGTTTGCGCAGCCTGGTCCACAGGGACCAAGTAGGTTTCGTCCCTGGGAGGCAAGCGGGTGATAACGTTCGTAAGGTGGTCCATCTTATACATTTTCTACAACAGCGGAAAATACCAGGATTCTTACTGTCCTTAGACATATATAAAGCCTTTGATTCTCTATCCTGGGAATATCTGAGGTTTGTGCTGTCTCGCTGGGGTTTTGGGGACTCTACTGTATTTTTTCTTGGATTCAAACCTTGTATTCTTCCCCTTCAGCTTCTGTTAAATATGCTGGGTATTTCTCAGATCCCTTTACTATTTGGCGAGGGACGAGACAGGGATGCCCCCTGTCCCCAGCACTCTTTGTCCTGGCGCTTAAGCCACTGGCTATGGCACTCCGGACTGATTGTAATGTGTCGGGGGTTCCATACGCGGGACAGGAGTTCAAGTTGAACCTTTTTGCAGACGATGCCCTCTTAACTCTCACTAATCCCCTGTCGACGCTTCCAAATTTGAAACAGGTTCTTGAGCTGTATTAATGTGGATAGGACTGTCGAGCTCAATATTACTTTGGTCTCAGATTTGGTTTCGCGCCTACAGTTCCACTTCCCTTATAAATGGGATTCTTCTCTTGAATACCTAGGCATTCGCTTTACCCCCACCTATGACTCACTGTCTGCTGCAAATTATTATCCATTGCTTCGCTCTGTGTCCTCTCTTATGCATTCTTGGCAATTTCCGCACCTGTCATGGATAGGACGGATTAATTCAGTGAAAATTACTATCTTGCCGAAATTGTTATACTATTTTCACACCCTCCCAGTGCGGGTTCCTCCTCATTTTCTTTGGTTGCTTCAGGCGAAGATTATGCATTTTATCTGGCCGATAAACGCCCCAGAGTTTCCAGAACTACGCTTTTTGTCCATAGACTCCAGGGTGGCCTTGGGGTTTTCAATGTAACTAAATATTATCAGGCGAGCCAGATCGCCCCGCTATCTATGTTGCCATGCTTCCTCAGACATACCTCTCTGGGTCCTGCTGGAATTACCCAATTATTATTATTATTATACAGTATTTATAAAGTGCCAATGGTTCGCTCAGCGCTGTACATTACAAAGGGGAACAGAACATGTGACAGAACAATACCAATACAATGCAAAACATGAGGGGATCGAGGGCCCTGCTCTTTCGAGCTTACAATCTAGGAGGGAGGGGATAGTGGTACAGGAGGAGATAGCTGTGGGGGATGGAGTGGTAGGAAGAGTGGAGGAGGTCGGCAGGTTAGCAGGGGTGGGGTAGGCTTCCCTGAAGAGATGGGTTTTCAGGGTGCGCCTAAAGGAGAGGAGAGTAGGTGATAATCTGATGGGTTGGGGCAGGGAGTTCCAGAGGATGGGTAACACCCTGGAGAAGTCCTGGAGGCGGGCATGGGAGGAGGAGACCAGGGAACTAGAGAGAAGGAGGTCTTGTGAGGAGTGGAGTGTGCGTGCTGGGCGGTACTTGGATATTAGGTCAGTGATGTAGTATGGCGCAGTATGGTGGACAGCTTTGTACGTCAGTGTTAGGATTTTGAATTTGATCCATTGCGCGATCGGAAGCCAGTGGAGGGATTGGCAGAGGGGGGTGGCGGAGATGGAGAGGTTGGAAAGGTGAATGAGTCTGGCAGCCGTATTCAGGATCGACTGAAGCGGGGATAGCCAGCGGCGAGGCAGGCCAGTGAGGAGGGAGTTGCAGTAGTCGAGTCGTGATATGATGAGGGAGTGGATGAGCTTTTTAGTGTTTTCTGGGGTTAGGAACATGCGTATTTTGGCGATGTTGCGGAGGTGGAGTCTGCACGAGTTTGTTAAAGATTGGACTTGGGGCTGGAAGGATAGGTTGGAGTCCAGAATGACACCAAGTACTCTGGCCTGCGGGGCGGGTTTGATGGTGGCGTTGTTGGATGTGATGGAGAAGTCAATAGGGGGTGGTGTCCGGGCTGGGGGGAAGACAAGAAACTCGGTTTTGGAGAGGTTCAGTTTAGGAAGTGGAGCGACATCCAGTATGATATATCGCTCAGTAGGTGTGTGATTCAGGCAGAGACTGAGGGGGTGAGGTGGGGGGTTGAGAGATATATTTTTGTGTCGTCGGCATAGAGGTGGTAGTTGAAGCCGTGAGAGTGTATGAGTTTGCCAAGGGAGGAGGTGTAGATGGGGAAGAGAAGGGGCCCGAGGACAGAGCCTTGAGGGACCCCAACAGAGAGGGGGAGTGAGGGGGAGGTGGTAGCATTATAGGTAACGCTGAAGGAGCGTTGTGACAGGTAGGATGAGAGCCAGGAGAGAGCAGAATCTCTGAGGCCGGGGAGTGTAGTTTTTTGAGGAGGAGGGGGTGGTCGACTGTGTCGAAGGCCGCAGAGAGGTCAAGGAGTAGGAGCACTGAATAGTGGCCATTAGCTTTGGCGGTTAGCAGGTCGTTGGAGAGTTTGAGTAAGGCAGTTTCGGTGGAGTGTAGGGGACAGAAGCCGGACTGTAGGGGATCGAGGAGGTTATTGTCATTGAGGTGAGAGCTTAGGCGGGTGTAGACTAGGCGCTCGAGGAGTTTCGATGTAAATGGGAGCAGGGAGGTGGGTCTGAGGTTGTTCGGGTCATTGGGGTCAAGGGAGGGCTTTTTAAGTATGGGGGTGATGTGTGCATGTTTCAGAGGGGAGGGGAAGTGCCGGAGGAGAGGGAGAGATTAAAGATGTGGGTGAGGGAGCGTAGGATGGAGGGGGAGGGAGGTCGTAGGAGTTGTGAGGGGATAGGGTCGAGGGGGCAGGTGGTGAGGCAGGCATCAGAGAGGATCTTGGAGACTTCCTCGATGGTAGTAAGGTCAAAGGTGCGGAGTGTTGGGGGGGCTTCAGTATGAGGAATGTAGGGTGGGGTGGAAGTGGAGGTCAGAGCAGTGGTGGGGCCGTGGGAGAGGGGTGATGAGGGGGTAGCTGAGTGAGGGGTAACAGGGTTGGAGGGAGTTTGAGCAGCGACAAAGTCCCTGCGGGTTATGTCGAGGGAGAGGGGGGATGAGGGGGTAGCTGTGTGAGAGGGGACGGGTTGAGAGGGCATGTGAGCTGCGTCGATGTCCTTGCGAATTGTGTCAATCTTGTTTTTGAAGTGATTGGCAATCTCAAGGGCAGTGAGTGAGGTGCTGGGTGGAGGTGGAGGTGGCGAGAGTAGAGAGTTGAAGGTGGAGAAGAGTCGGCGAGGATTGGAGGAGACGGTCTTGATGAGGGTCAGGAAGTAGGCTTGTTTGGCTGCGTGTAGGGAGGAGGTGTAGGTGTGGAAGGCAGATTTGTAGCGGGTGAAGGCTTGTTGGGATTTGGTTTTGCACCATAGTCGCTCCAGGGCACGACTGTGTTGTTTGAAGGTTTTGGTGTGATCAGTCTGCCAGGGCTGGAGCGGTCGGGGTCTGATGTTGCGTGTGGTTAAAGGCGCTAGTGAGTCAAGGGCTGTTGACAGCGCGTTGTTGTAGGCAGTCATAGCCAAGTCGGGGCAAGACAGAGGGACGATGCTGTCGTGGAGTTGATCAGCTGCAGAGTGGAGGGGGGCAGGGTTAAGGTTGCGGAGGTTACGGCTGGTAGTAGTGTGACATTTGGAGGGGTAGGCATTGGAGGACGAGGAGATAGAGAAGGTAATCAGGTTGTGGTCAGAGAGAGGGAAGGGGGTGTTAGTGAGGTTGTGGGGAGCGCAGCGCTTGGAGAAGACGAGATCAAGGATATTACCGTTGGAGTGGGTGGTGGATTGTATGCACTGTGCAAGTGCAAAGGAGGAGGTTAAGTGGAGGAGATGGGATGTGTCTGGGTTGTCGAGGTTGACAGTGATATTGAAATCCCCAAGGATGATGGTAGGTAGCTCAGAGGAGAGGAAGAAGGGTAGCCAGGAGGAAAAGTCATCCAGGAAGCGGGATATGGAATTGTGCCCCTATTGCGATATCGACGCTTCTATGGCTTCCCCCTGCCCTGCGCTCTACGGTACTGAGTCCGATTTTGCTCCATGGCTTACAAGTGTGGGACTCGGTACGTTACTCCAGCGGCCTGATGTCACTTTTCTTGCCTTTGCTCCCAATTACTAACAACCCCTGGGTTTAGATCAACCAAGGGCGTTTTCTTGGTGGGTTGCCAATGGTTTTTCGCAGGTACGACACTTTTTGACTTCTCGGTCCTTCCTTACCTGGAATTCTCTTCGGGAGTTACAGAATTTTTTCATTACCTTCAAATGCGGCATTGGTTGCTCTTATTGCGGGGCACTTCTGTTTTCCCGTACCAGAAATCTGCCTTTGAACTGCTTTGCCAACAGGGTCCGGGCACCCCAGGCCTTATCTCCCTTCTTTATGCAGCCTTGAATAGACGCTCGTCGCATACTTCTCTTTCATATGTCGTTCAGTGGGAGCGCGACCTGGGAGTGGTTGTGGATCCGGAGGACTGGAATAGGACCTGGTCGCTTGTAGCTAAATGCTCATTTAATACGACCACGCTGGAGGTGGCCTACAAGGTATTGTTTTGTAGGTATTGGGTTCCGGCTTGTTTGGCACAGGCAAACCCTGGCTGCAGTGATCGATGCTTTCGGGGTTGTGGCCATCGTGGTGATGTATTGCATATGTGGTGGTCCTGCCCGAGGCTGCTTCATTTTTGCTCTCGTGTGTTTGGCCTCCTTTTCACCTTGTTCCATCTCTCTATACGACGGGATGCTCGGTATGCTTTGCTTCATTGTCCCATACCGGGCCTCTTGGCTCATCAGCAGAAGTTGGCTTCCTATTTGTTTTTGTCGGCCTCTAGAACAATTGCTCAGGCCTGGAAGAGCCCGTTTTTCCCTCTTCAGGGGGTGCGTGACCGTATGACCACTATGATGCTCAATGAACAGATGTCGAGTATCTGCAACAACTCCCAATGTAAATTCTTGAAAACATGGGAGCCGTGGTTGCAATATGCCTTTCCCACGCTCCCCCCCAGCTAGCCTGGGGATGTGATGTTGTTAGGCTTTGGCGTTGTTGGATCCCTGCTCTTGGTTTGGTTATCTTTTTTCTTTTGTACTTCTCCTTCCTTTCCCCCCTTTTTTTCTGTTTGCTTTTGGTGTGGCAGTGGATAGCTGCCTTTAGTCTGAGTTATTATCAGTGTTATATTAATGTTTTGTTATTTAACCATTTGACGCCCGGCCTATGGCCAAATGGCATCCACAAAAATGCATTACCTTTCCGGGAGGCCGTCATATGGCGTCCTCCCGCACATGCGCAGTTCGCGCGCTTGCAGAGCCGCGCAGCGGCTCGATCTGTCACTGGCCGTGTACCTCGGACACGACCGATGACAGATCTGAGTACCGGCCCCCGTTGCTGGTACCATGTGACCTGCTGTGACCAATCATAGCAGGTCACATGACAGTTATATACAATGGATGGCTTCATTCGTGCCATCCATTGTATACTACTGCCTAGCTGTGAATGGTCACAGCTAATCACATGCACATGTCATGTGATTAGCTGTGGCCAAATCACAGCTAAGCACAAAAAAAAAAAAAAAACCCTGAATGAATCAATGTCATTCAGGTAAATGCTTGCTTATAGCAAAGTAATTCTTTGCTATAAGCAAATTGTGTAAAAAAAAACAAAATACTGATCACTTCCCCAAAGTAGTACAATGTTACTATGGTAACATTGTACTACTTTGGACATAGTGAAATATGAAAAAAAATCTTAAAAAAAAGAAAAAATAAATTAATAAACAATTTAAAATAAAAAAAAAATAAAAAAAATAAAAAATATATATATATTATTTTTTTTTTTCACACTGTCACCAGTCAGTGTCCTTGATCATCGCCATGCCAGTTATGGTGACAGTATGTAAAAAAAATAGTGAAAATAATTTTTTATTTTTTCATTTTCCGAAAAATTATGACAAAAAAAATACGACTTCAAAAAACTCGCCATTCCTCTTATAAAGTACGTCGGACTGTCTACTTTGCAAAAAGTGGTCATTTGGGGGATATCTGTACTATTCTGACATTCTTGGACCTCAAGAAATTAGATTGGCTGTCAGTACTTCATCATTGATCAATATTCAGGTCTATACCATAGTTTGTGAACTCTATAACTTTCCTACAAACTAAAAAATACATCCTAATTTGGGTTATTTTCACCAAAGACATGTAGTAGAATACACCTCGGCCTAAATTTATGAAGAACAATTATTTATTTGCAAACTTTTATAACAGACACAAAGAAAAACATGTTTTTTTTTTAATTTTCGGCCTTTTTTGTTAATTTAACAAAAAATAAAAAACCCAGCGATGATTAAATACCACTAAAAGAAAGCTCTAGTTGTGTGAAGAAAATGATAAAATTTTAGTTTGGGTACAATGTTGTATGACCGTGCAATTGTCATTCAAAGTGTGAGAGCGCTGAAACCTGAAAAATGGCCTGGGCAGGAAGGTGTAAAATTGCACGGTATTGAATTGGTTAAGTGCCATTGATAGCCCCTGCGTGGGCGTATCTTTTGCCCTGTTGGTGTTAGAGCACTGATTTCTCTAATTTTCTAATTCTTTTATGTGCAATTGATAGCCCCTGCGTGGGCGTGATTTGTTGCTCCTGTGTTAATTGATATAAATGAATAAAAACCACTGAAATACAAAAAATAAAAATGTTTTTGTCGTATTCCAGATACTTGTGGAAAAAAAATAAATCTTCCATGGACTCAATATGCCTCTCAGCAGATAGCTTAGGGTGTTTACTTTCTGAAAAGGGGTCATTTGGGGGTGATTGTGCTATCCTGGTACTTTTGCACCTCAAAAATGTGATGGCCAGTCAGAAACTAAGAGCTGTGTAAATTCCATTATCTATACCATAGTTTGTAGATGCTATAACGTTCACACAAAGCAATCAATATACACTTATTGGGATTTTTTTTACCAAAAACATATAGCAGAATACATTTTGGCCTATATTTATGACGAAATTTTAGTTTTTTGGGATTTTTTTTATATCAGAAATGAGAAAATATCATTTTTAAAAAAAAAATATTTTTTTTTTCAAAAATGTTTTTGTTTATAGCGGCAAAAATAAAAAGTGCACAGGTGACCAAATACCACCAGAAGAAAGCTCTATTTATGTGAACAAAAAAGGACATACATTTTTATGTACCGTATTGCATGACTGCGCAATTGTCAGTTAAACTAGTGCAGCGCTGTATAGCAAAAACATTTTGTAAATTGCAGTATCTATACCATAGTTTGTAACTGCTATAACTTTCACACAAAGCAATCAATATACACTTATTTGGATTTTTTTTACCAAAAACATGTAGCAGAATACATTTTGGCCTACATTTATAACTAACTTTGAGCTTACTATATAGTTTTTATAGCCGAAAGTAAAAAATATCATTTTTCATTCTTCAAAATTTTCGGTCTTTTTTTGTTTATAGCGGAAAAAATAAAAAGGGCACCGGTGATCAAATACCACCAAAAGAAAGCTCTATTTGTGTGCAAAATGGACGTAAATTTAGTTTGGGTACAGCATTGAATGACCACGCAATTATCAGTTGAATTAGTGTAGCATCGAGTAGCAAAAAAGGGCTTGGTCATTAACCTCCTTGGCGGTATTCCCGAGTGTAGCTCGGGGTAACATTTCAGTACCAAGAGCGGTAACCCCGAGCTACACTCGGGAATACCATGCGGCACTGCTCCGGCATTTGTTCTTCACTTACCTTACCCTGCGCTCCCACGATGTGTCCCCTGCAGCGTCCCCAGCCATCTCCTTCGGCCGATGCCGGCATCCGGCTTCTGTGTCCTGTCCCTGTGACGTCGGGACGTACGGGGGACGTACGGGCGCCGCCGCCGGCGGCGGGAAATTTAAAAATTTTAAATAATGTCATTTTTTTTTTTTACATTTTACATAGTAAAACATTGCTGCCTCAACCAATTTCACATACATTTTGTCCCTACTGCCTTGTCCTGTGCCCTGCCTGCATTTTGTCTGTTCTTTCTGCCTGGAAACTGAGAAAAGTCCATGGCGTCCAAAAAGCGTCCCTTTAGGTCAAAAGCGGTTTAGATCAGCTAGAGAACAGCGATAGTAAATCAGAACCACTTGCAGAATTGAGTGATAATGATTTGTGGGGAAATTCGTCATCAGACACTGAAAACAATTCTGCGACTTTGCTCAGCGATGTGCGAACATGGCGCTCTATTTCACATTTCAGTGTTTTTGATTTGATTATATTATTGAATTAAATGTATTATTAATATATTATTATTTTTTATGATTATTTATTAAATTATAATTTATGATTTTGTGTTTAAAATTTTATCATCCCCGGGATGTTTACTAGACTCTTGTTCGGACAGATTTCAGTGAGTTATTCCTAAATATTACAGCCTACAATAAAAAAATTACATATTTCCATGCAAAATAATGGTACCGCTTTCAGCACCAAAAATCGGAAATAATCATACCGCCAGGGAGGTTAAAGGGGGTAAATCCTCTGGAGGGCAAGTGGTTAAAGCATTGCCTATGGATAATAACATTTACACTGTCACTGTTGCACGGGCGTGTACAATTTTAAAGTGCGACATGTTTGGTGTCTATTTACTTGGCGTAACATCATCTTGTATATTTAAAAAAAAAATTGGGTTATGCATTATGTTTTATTTGCATTAAAATAAAAAAAGTGTATTTTTTCCCTAAAACATTGTTTTTGAAAAACAGCTACGCAAATACCGTGTGACATAAAAAAATTGCAAAACCCACCAATTTTATTCTCTAGGGCCTCTGCTTTAAAAAAATATATGTTTGGGGGTTCTAAGTAGATTTCTAGCAAAAAAAAATTATTGTTTCCTGTGAACAAAAAGTGACAAAAAAAGCCTGGTTCTTAAGTGGTTAAATGTCATACAGTTAAAGTTTGGATCTGCTTACAGGAGGTCGAAAGCACCAATTAACAGCAGAAGAGCAGCCAGTGCCAACACACCAAATGTGTTTATAGGTTGCAAGTAGAGATGAGCGAATCGAACCAGGCGAAGTGGAATTCGATACGAATTTCAGGAAAAATTCGATTCGCGTCGAATCCGAATATTTGCCTACTTCGGGTGCGCAAATCGGATTTTTCCCGATCAGCCGGCAAAAGTGTCCCTGCAGAGAGCTCCGCTATTTCTGACAGTTCTCTGACAGTTCCTTCACATGTACAGCGGTTGAAACATTGTATCTATTTGTTTCCATTTAGGATACAGATGTTTTTATTCGGAAACAGATGTTTCAACCGCTGTACATGTGAAGGAGCTGTCAGAGAACTGTCAGAAATAGAGGAACTCTGCAGATACACTTTTTGCCGGTTTGGAATTATTCTTATTTTCATCCTACTTCTTCTTCTTCTTCTTCCTCATCCTCATCCTCTTCTTCTTCTTCTGAGGATGAGGATGGAGGGAATGTCACAGAACTGTCAGAAATAGGCTATTTCTGACAGTTCTGTGACATTCACTCCATACAGCGGTTGAAACATTGTATCTATTTGTTTCCATAAATGGAACCATTTATGGAAACAAATAGATACAATGTTTCAACCGCTGTATGGAGGGAATGTCACAGAACTGTCAGAAATAGCGGAGCTCTGCAGATACACTTAGCGGAGCTCTGCAGATACACTTTTTGCCGGCTTGGAATTCTTATTTTCATCCTACTTCTTCTTCTTCTTCATCCTCATCCTCAGAAGAAGAAGAGGATGAGGATGAGGATGAAGAGGAAGAAGAAGTAGGATGAAAATAAGAAGAATTCCAAGCCGGCAAAAAGTGTATCTACAGAGCTCCGCTAAGTGTATCTGCAGAGCTCCGCTAAGAAATAGCGGAGCTCTGCAGATACACTTTTTGCCGGCTTGGAATTCTCCTTCTCATCTTTCTTCTTCTTCTCATCCTTCTCCTTCTTCTCATCCTTCTCCTTCTTCTCATCCTTCTCCTTCTTCTCATCCTTCTCCTTCTTCTCATCCTTCTCCTTCTTCTCATCCTTCTCCTTCTTCTCATCCTTCTCCTTCTTCTCATCCTTCTCCTTCTTCTCATCCTTCTCCTTCTTCTCATCCTTCTTCTTCTCATCCTTCTTCTTCTCATCCTTCTTCTTCTCATCCTTCTTCTTCTCATCCTTCTTCTTCTCATCCTTCTTCTTCTCATCCTTCTTCTCATCCTCCTTCTCATCCTCCTTCTCATCCTCCTTCTCATCCTCCTTCTCATCCTCCTTCTCATCCTTCTCCTTCTTCTCATCCTTCTCCTTCTTCTCATCCTTCTCCTTCTTCTCATCCTTCTCCTTCTTCTCATCCTTCTCCTTCTTCTCATCCTTCTCCTTCTTCTCATCCTTCTCCTTCTTCTCATCCTTCTCCTTCTTCTCATCCTTCTCCTTCTTCTCATCCTTCTCCATCTCCTTCTTCTCATCCTTCTCCATCTCCTTCTTCTCATCCTTCTCCATCTCCTTCTTCTCATCCTTCTCCTTCTCCTTCTTCTCATCCTTCTCCTTCTTCTCATCCTTCTCCTTCTTCTCATCCTTCTCATCCTTCTTCTCATCCTTCTCATCCTTCTCCTTCTTCTTCTTCTCATCCTTCTCATCCTTCTTCTTCTCATCCTTCTCCTTCTTCTCATCCTTCTTCTCATCCTTCTCCTTCTTCTCATCCTTCTCCTTCTTCTCATCCTTCTTCTTCTCATCCTTCTCCTTCTTCTCATCCTTCTCCTTCTTCTCATCCTTCTCCTTCTTCTCATCCTTCTCCTTCTTCTCATCCTTCTCCTTCTTCTCATCCTTCTCCTTCTTCTCATCCTTCTCCTTCTTCTCATCCTTCTCCTTCTTCTCATCCTTCTCCTTCTTCTCATCCTTCTCCTTCTTCTCATCCTTCTCCTTCTTCTCATCCTTCTCCTTCTCCTTCTTCTCATCCTTCTCCTTCTTCTCATCCTTCTCCTTCTCCTTCTTCTCATCCTTCTCCTTCTCCTTCTTCTCATCCTTCTCCTTCTTCTCATCCTTCTCCTTCTTCTCATCCTTCTCCTTCTCCTTCTGATCCTTCTCCTTCTCCTTCTGATCCTTCTCCTTCTCCATCTTCTCATCCTTCTCCTTCTTCTCCTTCTTCTCATCCTTCTCCTTCTCCTTCTTCTCATCCTTCTCCTTCTCATCCTTCTCCTTCTCCTCATCCTTCTCCTTCTTCTTCTCATCCTTCTCCTTCTTCTTCTCATCCTTCTCCTTCTTCTCATCCTTCTCCTTCTCCTTCTTCTCATCCTTCTCCTTCTCCTTCTTCTCATCCTTCTCCTTCTCCTTCTTCTCATCCTTCTCCTTCCTCATCTCCAAGGGCATTTAAATTAAAGGTACAGTGTTCTGCACTAATTTAAAGGCTCTCTGAAGCCTAGAAACCCTTTTTATAAGTTAACTTCGTAGCGAATTAATTCGCATCGAATCGAATTTCTTCCTGAAATTCGGCGAATCGGCCGAATCGAATTTTTGAATAATTCGCTCATCTCTAGTTGCAAGAGTGCATGCATCATTTTACTCTCCAACTACCTAGTATAACAGTACATATACAGGTGATTCAACTGTGTATTTAGCACTTTGCCAGGCTTTTTGAACACCTGATCATAATCAATATTTAAAATAATATATACCGTATTTTTCGCTCCATAAGACGCACTTTTTTCCCCCCAAAAAAGGGGGGAAAATGTCAGTGCGTCTTATGGAGCGAATATAAAGCGGCCGATCCGGTATTTCTGCCACCACCATGTCAGAATATCGGGCCGGCCGCTCAGCTGTTCTCTCCTGCAGGACCTTACCTGTTCCTCGCTCCAGCGCTGCACAGTCTTCCCGCGCTGGCTTCTGTGACAGCTGGGTGCCCACTGCGCATGTGCTGCGCTTTGTGAATGATCCGGTGTCTTCTGGGACACATGACAGGTCCCAGAAGGCGCCCGGCCATTCACAAAGCGCAGCGCTTCTCGCGCATGCGCAGTGGGCACCCGGCTGTCACAGAAGCCGGCCCGGGAAGAAGAGGGAAGGACAACTCCGCAGAAGTGGGAGCGGGTACCTGTCAAATTCAGGTACCCGCTCCTCCTCCCTCCCCAAAGGTCATCAGTCTCTGGTCATTCCCTGCACTGTCTACAGTCTCTGGTCATTCCCTGCACTGTCTACAGTCTCTGGTCATTCCCTGCACTGTCTGCAGTCTCTGGTCATTCCCTGCACTGTCTGCAGTCTCTGGTCATTCCCTGCACTGTCTGCAGTCTCTGGTCATTCCCTGCACTGTCTGCAGTCTCTGGTCATTCCCTGCACTGTCTGCAGTCTCTGGTCATTCCCTGCACTGTCTGCAGTCTCTGGTCATTCCCTGCACTGTCTGCAGTCTCTGGTCATTCCCTGCACTGTCTGCAGTCTCTGGTCATTCCCTGCACTGTCCGCAGTCTCTGGTCATCTCCTGCACTGTGTCCGCAGTCTCTGGTCATCTCCTGCACTGTGTCCGCAGTCTCTGGTCATCTCCTGCACTGTGTCCGCAGTCTCTGGTCATCTCCTGCACTGTGTCCGCAGTCTCTGGTCATCTCCTGCACTGTGTCCGCAGTCTCTGGTCATCTCCTGTACTGTGTCCGCAGTCTCTGGTCATCTCCTGCACTGTGTCCGCAGTCTCTGGTCATCTCCTGCACTGTGTCCGCAGTCTCTGGTCATCTCAATGTCAGGGCAGGGGCCGAGGAACGGACAGGCAGGCCTAACAATGTAACGCACTGGCTGATGACAACCACTACCCACAGACCGAAGTCCCTCAGGGCGCGGAGTCTAAGTCCCAGGCTGCCCTTCACCAGGGCCCCTGATGGTGGGGATGGACTTGACGCAGCCAGGAACCAGGTCGCGGCCCCCGAGACACCTCAGCTGCGGTAATGGCCGCCGCCAATGGCGTGTAGCTGGTGGAAGAGACAAAAGAGTAGTCAGACAAGCCGGGTCAACAACAACAGGACAAAACAGTACAGGACAGCAGACGAGAATCACAGGTCACGAGCCGGGTTCAGCAACAGAGGGTCAGATCAAGGGAGAATACAAAGAATAGTCAAGTCACAAGCCGAATCAGATACCAGGAGAGTCACGAGAGTCAGAACAGATTAATAGCAACACAAAGACACAAGTGCAAAGAGCATGTGCGGGCCACAGGCTTATATGTCATCAGCCACACCCCTCTGGGGGATGGACCACAGAGACCTGAAGGCATAAAAGGATTCCCATCATGCACAGCAGAATCCAAGATGGACGCCAGCACATGGAGTAACATAACCTCAGGGAAAAGGTAGGACCTTGACACTCCTGCACTGTGTCCGCAGTCTCTGGTCATCTCCTGCACTGTGTCCGCAGTCTCTGGTCATCTCCTGCACTGTGTCCGCAGTCTCTGGTCATCTCCTGCACTGTGTCCGCAGTCTCTGGTCATCTCCTGCACTGTGTCCGCAGTCTCTGGTCATCTCCTGCACTGTGTCCGCAGTCTCTGGTCATCTCCTGCACTGTGTCCGCAGTCTCTGGTCATCTCCTGCACTGTGTCCGCAGTCTCTGGTCATCTCCTGCACTGTGTCCGCAGTCTCTGGTCATCTCCTGCACTGTGTTCGCAGTCTCTGTTCATCTCCTGCACTGTGTCCGCAGTCTCTGGTCATCTCCTGCACTGTGTCCGTAGTCTCTGGTCATCTCCTGCACTGTGTCCGCAGTCTCTGTTCATCTCCTGTACTGTGTCCGCAGTCTCTGGTCATCTCCTGTACTGTGTCCGCAGTCTCTGGTCATCTCCTGTACTGTGTCCGCAGTCTCTGGTCATCTCCTGTACTGTGTCCGCAGTCTCTGGTCATCTCCTGTACTGTGTCCGCAGTCTCTGGTCATCTCCTGTACTGTGTCCGCAGTCTCTGGTCATCTCCTGTACTATATCCGCAGTCTCTGGTCATCTCCTGTACTATGTCTGCAGTCTCTGGTCCATCTCCTGTATTGTGTCCGCAGTCTCTGGTCATCCCCTGTACTGTGTCTGCAGTCCATTGGTTCAGAATATTTTTTTTTCTTGTTTTTCGCCTCTAAAACCTAGGTGCGTCTTATGGAGCGAAAAATACGGTACTTTTAAAAAGTAAAAGCATTACAAAATTGTCTGGCATCTTATCCACATTATTAGTGTCTATATCTTATACTTACAATGCCATGCTTTTGTAACATATCAATATCTTGGAAAAAAGATTCCTAAAGTAAAAAATAGGAAATATGAATACAAAGTTATGTTTTACAATAGATTTATAATCATGATATATGGCCACATACTATACTAACATTTATTGTATGATATAATTTATAATATACAAGTGCAAGAACAGGTTTATGGCACCTAAAATATGCCCAGATCTTGAACGTAAAATTAAAGAGACAGTCTATTAAAAACAAAGATATTTGAAACTGCATCTAAAACTGTAGCCAAACCATAGGGCATTAAGCTTCATTGTCATTTTATTATTTCTTTTGTTCCTTTTAGCTAAGTACCTCTTCAGTGTGTTTTGCTTGGGGTGAAAGTTTAGAACTCCACCAAATGTATCATAAATATGTGACTCTTACGAAATACCTTTTAGAAATTGGTAGAATAACCAAAACATAAATTACAGACTTAGAGTACATTGCAATAACTAGGCATGCACCGAAAGTTTGGTGGCCGAAACGCTTCGGCCAAAAACACCCCTTTTGGTCGTTGGCCGAAACGAAAAAAAAAAAAACACCAATACAGGTGCAGAAAAAACACCGCCCCTTGTCGCCACCTGCCCGCCGCTGCTGCCACCAGCTCGGCAGTTCTCAACCATCAATCCCAGCACTGGGCATAGAGATGAGTGAAGGAAAGATGGCCGCCACTCATCTCTATGCCCTTGGAGGAGCGATATCACTTCCCGTTACAGCCATTTTATTATTTCTTTTTAAAGCACTAGATCAACGCTTTTTTTTATCCAGTGCTTTACATTGCCGAGGACAGATGTGGGGTCTTATTGACCCCATATCTCTCCATAAAGAGGACTTGTCACTAATTATTTCTATCACAAGGGATGCATGCATTTCTTGTGATAAGAATAAAAATGATTACACATTTTTTTAAAGGAACAGTGCAAAAAAAAAAAAAAAACAAAACAAAATGAAATACATTTAAAAAAAAAAGTTTAACGTGCCTCCGTCCTCACACGTAGTGGTGAACGCATACGTAGGCCATGCCCACATATGTAAACGGTGTTCAAACCACACACATGAGGTATCGCCATGAACGTCAGAGCAAGAGCAATAAGTCTAGTACTAGACCTCCTCTCTAACTCTACACTGCTAACCTGCAGAAATTTTTAAAGCATCACCCATGGAGATTATTAAGAATCGCAGTTTCACGCCATCCCACGAGCGTGCGCAATTTTAAAGCATGACATGTTGGGTATCTATTTACTCGCCGTAACATCCTTTTTCATATTCTACAAAACAATTGGAATATATATATATATATATATATATATATATCTATATATATTTTATCAAAGTGTATTCATTTTTAAAAACTGTGCATTTCGGTTTCGTTCAAGTGCATTTTGAATTTTCGGTTTCGGTACCAGAATTTTCATTTCGGTGCACCACTAGCAATAACTACATCAATTCCTGTGCCAAAACATGTTTAACCAGTTCTTGACCACGCTATAGACAAAAGACAGCTACAGGGAGGTCTTCCAGTTCTGTGACGGCATCCATGAACGAGAACACGCTTCCTGCATGCCCCCTGGGGCACGCATCAGAGAGTGTCTGTGACTGCTGTGTCCCTTGGACACAGTGCATCACAGATCAGTGTACAGGGCCAATCACAGAGGCCCTTCACTACGTGAAAGCTGTGTCCAATTACATGCGCTCATAAATGTAAACACTGCGGGTCATCGGGGGTTGACGGCTCTCCTTCCCTCAAACAGAGACAGAGTGTGAGGAAAGGAGAGAGATCTGTACCGAGAGAGTGAGTTTAACAAATTTTTCAAGTGTTTTACAGTGCCCATCAGTGTCACACAGTGCCCATCAGTGTCACACAGTGCCCATCATTGCTGCCTCCTCACTGCTGCCGTATCAGTGCCACTTATTAGTGCTGCCTCATCAGTGGAGCCTCCTCAACGCTCATCAGTGCCCCCTAATCAGTGCTGCCTCTTCAATGGAGCCTTATCAGCACCCTACAGTGTAGATAATCAATCCCTGCCTCATCAGTTCCCATCAGTGCTGCCTCTGCAGTGGAGCCTCATCAGCGCCTACCAGTGCACAGCAATAGAGCTCATCAGTGCTGCCTTATCAGTGGCATCCCATCTGTGCAGCCTAATTAGTGCGGTACATTAATGCACATCAGTGCAGCCTCATCAGCTCCCATCAGTGCAAACTCATCAGTGCATATCAGTGCCCATTAGTGTAGCCTGATCAGTGCCCATTAGAGCAGCCTCATCAGTACCCATTAGTGCAGTCTCATCAGCACCCATCTGTGCAGCCTTATCAATGCCGCCCCATCTGTGCAGCCTCATCAATGCAGCCCCATCAGTCCAGTGCATTAGTGCACATCAGTGCAGCCTCATCAGCACCCATTAGTGCAACCTCATCAGTGCCCATTAGTGCAACCTCATCATCGCCCATCAGTGCACCCACATCTGTTCCCGTGTCCCCATCACAGCAGCGTGTCACCACCACCCACAGTCACCACTATGTCTAAAAAATTATTTACCAGTGAGGAGGCATACCAAATTCTAAGTATGACCAATGAGAGCAGCGATTCTGATTATGAGCCAGTGCTAAGTAGTGGGTCTGTAACACAATCAGAGGAGGAGGAACGTGTGCCCACCAAACAAAGGCATTCTGGCGAGGAAATAATATATCGGACTGCGCTGCAGGTGGAAAAAGGAAAGAAAATTATTGTTCAAGAAGAGAAAAAACAGCGCTACCCTGCACCCCAACTATAGTCCTATTCAATTTTTGTACACATTTATCAAAGTGCCATGTGCAAATAGTGCAACAATTTTTTTTCAAACATTGAACAATAGAAAATAAATCACAGAAAACTATACCATATTAAAGTGCCGCATGCAATATAAAAACTTTCAAATAAATATCAAATTCATAAAATGATGATCTGATATGTGATATCTGTGACAAAATGTGTGTGTATATATATATATATATATACATACATACATACCAGTGAAGGAAATAAGTATTTCATCCCCTGCTGATTTTGAATGTTTGCCAACTCACAAAGTAATGATCAGTCTAAAAATCGAATGGTAGGTGTATTGTAACACTGAGAGATAGAGTAGCAACAAAAAATTCAAAAGAAATGCATTTCTAACAAATGATGCACTGATTTGCATGTTCTTGAGGGAAATAAGTATTCACAAAACATGACTTAGTACTTGGTGGCAAATTCATTGTTGGCAATCACAGAGGTCAGACGCTTCCTGTAGTTGGCCACCAGGTTTGCGCACATCTCAGGAGGGATTTTGGCCCACTCCTCTTGGCAGATCCTCTCCAAGTCATTAAGGTTTGGTGCCTGACGTTTGGCAACTCAAACTTTCAGCTCCCTCCACAGATTTTTAATCTGATTAACCTCCCTGGCGGTATGATTATTTCCGATTTTTGGTGCTGAAAGCGGTACCATTTTTTTGCATGGAAATATGTATTTTTTTTATTGTAGGCTGTAATTTTTAGGAAAAACTCACTGAAATCTGTCCGAACAAGAGTCTAGTAAACATCCCGGGTATGATAAAATTTGAAACACAAAATCATAAATTATAATTTAATAAATAATCATAAAAATAATATAAAAATAATAAAAAATTTAATTCAATAATATAATCAAACCAAAAACACTGAAATGTGAAAGAGCGCCAAGTTCGCACATTGCTGAGCTCAGTCGCAAAATCGTTTTCAGTTTCTGATGACGAATTTCCCCACGAATCATTATCACTCAATTCTGCAAGTGGTTCTGATTTACTATCGCTGTTCTCTAGCTGATCTAAACCGCTTTTGACCTAAAGGGACACTTTTTGGACGCCATGGACATTTCTCAGTTTCCAGGCAGAAAGAATAGACAAAATGCAGGCAGGGCACAAGACAAAGCACTAGGGACAATATGTATGTGAAATGGGTTGAAACAGCAATGTTTTACTGTGTAAAATGTAAAAAAAAAAAAATGACATTTTTTAAAATTTTTAAATTTCCCGCCGGCGGCGGCGCCCGTACGTCCCGACGTCACAGGGACAGGACACAGAAGCCGGATGCCGGCATCGGCCGGAGGAGATGGCCGGGGACGCTGCAGGGGACACATCGTGGGAACGCAGGGGAAGGTAAGTGAAGAACAGATCCCGGAGCAGTGCCGCAGGGTAAGCCCGAGTGTAGCTCGGGGTTACCGCTTTTGGTACTGAAATGTTACCCCGAGCTACACTCGGGAATACCGCCAGGGAGGTTAAGGTCTGGAGACCTTCCCAGACCTTTGCATGTGTTGCCACTGACACTGATATTACAGGCAAAATGATCAGAGCCGTGTTGTCTCTGGCCGCTACCTCCCAGCCACAAGCTCAACCCCACCGTGCGTGGTAACATTTGGCATGGAGCAGGCTACCACCAGTAGTGCAGTGCAACCACCAGTAGCACAGTGGCCTCCACCAGAAAAGGAGTACCTCTGCAAAAAAAGGCCAGGTGTCATGGGGTTTATCAACCCCAAAGGGTTAGGGCCAATGCCAATCTACCAAATGACCTTGCAAACCCTCTATGGCTTCCCCCTAACTAAGGAGCAGGTAATATCCCCCCTTTTACTGCACAGTCAAGTGTCCAGGCCAACATGGAAAATTCTGCACCCATTGATTTTTTTAAATTTAGTTTTCACAGATGACTTATTACATTCAATTGTGGACCAGGGCAACACAACACAACTTCCAGTCCACTTTTATTGGTTCACCCACCCCATCCATCACACACCCATTTACTCATCAGTTATGCAAAGAACACATTATCTTATGATCATGCGATTTCTCCATTTTAGTGATAACATCCAGTGCCCCCCACCCCCGAAATTACCCTGAATATGATAAACTGTATAAAATTTGGCCCCTTCTTACTTTTTTCTCAGAGAAATTTGCCCACTTGTCTATATCTGTGTGGATGAGTCACTTGTCCACTTCACTGGCAAGCTGGCATCAAGCAGTTCATCCCCCACCAAAACTGTACAAGTTAAGCAACAGAGCCATGGGGTACATGTATGCCTTTCGTGTGTACAAAGGAAAGGACACCCAGCTGCAACCCCCTCAATGCCCAGACTATATTGGAGGGAAAAATATACAATTTTTATAATTGTTTAAAATTGTTTGGGATCTTGTATTCCCACTCTTCAATAAAGGTTATCATCTGTATAACTATTATACCAGCTTGCCCCTTTTCTGCAATCTTTACCAGAAGCAAACACTAGATTATGGCACCGTGAGAGCTAGTATGAAGGGCTGGTAAATACAAGACTACAAAGAGGGGAGTCTGTGAGTTTGCGGAATGAAGAAGTATTGGCTATGAAGTGGAGGGGCAAGTGAGATGTATATATTTTATTTTCTTTCTTCAATTCACAATGACACCTCTGTGCAAATCGACAGAAGAAATGTCCCAGTCCAAAAGCCCGAATGTGTACATGAGTACAATATGTTCATGGGGGAGTTGATCTTAATGATCATATGATCCAGCCCTATCTTGCATCAAGAAGAACCCACCATTGATACAGCAAAGTCTCAATTTATCTTTTGAATTTGGCTCTTTATAATTCTTATGTGATTTACCATAAATCCACTGAAAGACCTAAAACCTTTATGAAATACCAAGAGGATATTTTCACTGCTTTTGTGAAACCAGAAAGCCCACCAGAAAACATTCGCTCTGATGCTGTGAACAGACTCCACGAACAACATTTTCCCAATAACGTAACTCCCAGAGAAACAGGAATAAAACATCAAAACAAAATGTTGGCTGTGAGTTAGAGGAGACACCATTATTATTGTCCCCAGTGTCCTTCCTAACCATGCCTATGAATAGGAGAATGTTTCTGCCTTTAATATACTTCTCTGCAATATCACAGAAGAATGGTGAACGTAATTCTGAATTCGTTCCTTTTCACATTTGAGCATTACCACAGGTAATCTTTTGTTTACCCTTTGCTCAGCTGACTGTGGTAATTTTGTGGGTGTTTCCACTGTGCTGGTGCTCCAAGGCCTTCAAAAATGTTATATGTAGTCAGGAAAATAGATGTGTAATTTATGATCCTTTTATGCCCCTAGAACGCCTGATGGTCCTACTTGGATGTTGGACCCCTCTATGTGGGCAAGCTGTGGAAAAGTCTCACACATGTGGTATCGCCACATTCAGGAGGAGTATCAGAATGTATTTTGGGATGTAATTCTTGGTATGCACATGATGTGTGTTAGAAATATGTTATAAAATGACAACTTTGTGTGAATAAAATGTTTTATTTTTCTTTCCACGTTTTCCATAAACCTTTGGAAAAAAATGACATGTTCAAAATACTCATTATGCCTCATAGAATATATGTTGGGGTGTTTGCTTTGCAAAATGGGTTCATTTTGTGGGTAATTCCAATGTCCTGATGCTCTGGGGCCTTGAAAATTGTGATATGCTGTCAGAAAATTAGATAATTTATTCCCCTAGAATGGCTGGAGGTGCTAACTGGATGTTGGACCTCTCTATGTGGCTAGGCTGTGAAACGTTGTCACGCATGTAGTAACCCTATACTGAGGAGAAGTAGCAGAATGTGTTTTGGGGTGTACTGCAAGTTTGCCTATGCAGTGTGTGAGAAAACCCTTGATAATATGACAATTTTGTGTGAAAAAAATTATTTCATTTTCCAAAAAATTACAACTTTAAAAAACTCACCATATCTCTTACTAAATACCTTGGACGATCTACTTTTCAAAAAGGTGCCATTTGGGGGATATTAGCACTTTCCTGGCATATTAAGGTCTCAAGAAATGAGGCACTCAGTACATCAGGATTCATCAATTTTCAATGATACGCAACATAGCTTGTAGACTCTATAAATTTCACAGACTATATAATATACACTTATTTGGGTTACTTTTCTCCAAAAAATGTATCAATCTTAATGTTGGCCTAAATGTATGAATATAAATTAGTTATTTGCTAAATTTTATGCTAAAAACTAAAAAAAAAAAGTTATGGGTTTTTTTTCAAAATGTTCGCTTTTTACTTCCATTGAAAAACATTTAAATAAAAATCTATTTGTGTGAAAAAAATGATTTAACCACTAGCCTACAGGGCACTTATACCCCCTTCCTGCCAAGGCCAATTTCCAGCTTTCAGCGCTGTCACACTTTGAATGACAATTGCGCGGTCAAACAACACTGTACCCATATGAAATTTTTATAATTTTTTTGTGACAGATACAGCTTTATTTTTGTGGTATTTAATCACCTCTGGGTTTTTTTATTTTTTCTTAAACAAACCAAAAACCCCAGAAAATTTAGAATTTTTTTCTTGATTTTTCTCCTTCACTGATGTGCGCTAATGAGGTTGCACTGATGGGCACTGATAGGCTGCACTGATAGGTGGCACTGATGAGGGGGCACTGGTAGGTGGCACTGATGGGCATTGACAGGTATCACTGATGGGCACTGAAAGGCAGCACTGATATATGGCACTGATTGAAACTAATAGGCGGCACTGACTGGCACTGTTAGACGGCACTGACTAGCACTGTTAGGCGGCACTGATGCACACTGATAGGCAGCACTGACTGGCACTGATAGGTGGCACTGATTGGCATTGATAGGTGGCACTGATGGGTGACACTGAAAGGCAGCTCAGATGGGCACTGATATGTGGCATTGATGTGCACTGGTAGGCACTGACATGTGGCACTGATGTGGCACTGGCATGAGGCACTGATGGACACTGACAGGTGGCACTGCTGGGGCTACACTGATCATCAGGGCACACTGATCATCAATGCCCTGATGATCAGTGTACATGTCCCCTTCGCGGAAAGCCGATTACCAGCTCTCCTCTAGAGCTGTCAGCGTGACAGCTCGAGAGGAGAGAAATGCCGATAACCGGCATTTCCCTGTTTACATGTGATCAACTGTGATTGGACACAGCTGATCAAATGACCGAGCCCACATCTTTCCGTGATCTGTGATCCGCTGTGTCCGAGGGACACAGCGCACCGCCGATCGCCGTGCGCTCCCTGAGCAGCGCATGCGCAGTGAGAATGGGAGGACATCATATGACATCCTCCCAGAACAAGTGAACCACCTTGCGCCCATCATATTACTATATGGCGGGCGGAAGGTGGTTAAACAATTTGGGTACAGTGTAGCATGTCTGCGTAATTGTCAATCAAAGTGTAAGAGCATGAAAAGCTGAAAATTGGTCTGGGCAGGAAAGGGGTAAAAGTCCCCAGTATTGAAATGGTTAAAGTTCATCTTTGGATAACGTGGGAAAGGTAAAAATGTCAATTTTAATTCATTTTTTTCCTGTCTGTGTGCCACTGGGGACATTTCACTTCCCACCCCAAAAATGTTATACAGAATCAGTGAAAATCTCCTATATGTGGAAAATTAAATCGCCCTCTTAAACAGCTGTCAGTAGAACAGGCATCTTCTTTGCAAAATTTTCCCTCATGGTTCAAATGACAAGCATAACAAAGCCTCAACGCCGCCTTATCATGGTGAAGAATCAGGAAACCTTGCAGGAAAGCCAGTATCCAGACTTTAAGAGCTGAAGTAAAGGCAGATAAATAGATAACTTGCGCACAAAGTCAAGGAATGAGAAGCGACAGGTCACTAAAAAAGAACAACAAAAGCTGAAATCTGCCCTTGATACTGAAAGCCACACACCTCTCCATACCAGTCGCGGGGATGAAACTTGTGAGCCTTATCCCAGGTGAAAAAAATCCTTCTATGTACAATGGTACACCTTCCTGGAGGTTGAGTTCCTTGCCTGAGAAGGATCTCTATGAACACCACTGGGTAAAGGTCACACTCTGCTGGATTCAGCTGCAGATGGATAAGAAAGTCATCACTGGAAATGTGTGCAGTGGAGAGGGTAGAAACAAACTTCTGCCCAGGACAAGATCAGGTCCACTTCTTCGTGAGCAGCATGGCTTCTTGTCCCTCCTTGATGGTTGATGTATGCCACAGCCATGGCATTGTCTAACTGCACCCTGATGGAGAGATCCAAAAGGCAGATAGATCAGTGTAGGAGACACAGCCAAATCATCCAAAGTTCCTGGATGTTGATCATCAACTTCTGCTCCTCTGACAAACACTTCACATGAACCTAAAGGTTCTCTAGAACACCTCCCCAGCCCAACAAGCTGACATGCTGTGTCAAAACCTTCAAAGTAACAAGAAGAAAAGATTTTCCAGGATCTGCATGGAATCTCACCATTCCAGAGCCGGTCTGGTTTAGGAAATCAGATGCATTAGCAGATCCAGTTAATGATACTGTAAGAATACTGAGTTGTAAAGACCTGACGTGAAACTAGATATACAAGACCACTTTGAAGACAGCTACCATCTTCTCCAGTACACTTACACAGACACAAATTAAGGGACTTACCAGCGAACTAGGAAACTACCTGAGAGTAGTACAGGCATTTCTCCTGTGGAAGCAGCATTTTCCCTATGCCATATCTAGAACTAAGACTAAATACTCCAAATGAGAAATAAAAATGCAGCGCTTAGGAAATTAAATATGAACAAACAGAAACATGAGCAGCATAACTGCATGACAAATTCAGTCCATATTGCATGGTGCGATAAAGTGACAGGTGCAATTGTCCTAATAGTTCATGTTCAGAGAAATTCGTGACTCTTGTGATCTCGTGATTTGTACAAATAATGCACTAACCAGATAGCGCAATCAAAGCGCATGGAGCAATTAAGACCCGCTCCTGGTGCTCTGGACTTGTAATATTAGGAGGATGTCATCTGTAGGTTTGGCCACCAGATGTCATCAATCCAGGTATATAGGTAAGTCATCAACCAGAAAGATCATCAGCGGGGGAGGGGGTGATCATGCATCATTCCCAGATGGACGGAACCTTCAAAAGCGGGCTCCCATATCATAGATGAGACCCAGAGAAGCCTCTGATAGTGTAGTACGTTTATTAAATAAAAACTTAAAATAAAAACGGTAATCCCACATGGCTCATAGTACTATTGTTTGAGGACCAATATTTACCTACTTATCTGATATGGATTGCTCGGAGCAACTATCAAATCCTATTTTAGCTGATCAGTCACACATCAATGCCAGCTGATTATCATTCCTGGGTACTATTGAGTTATATGGGTGTGTTGGACGCATTACTCTAACCACCCACAAGATGTCACTATTTATATAATCATTATGGGAATTTGCTCATAGTTTGATTCGTAGTTTTATACATTCACATTTTATGCATTTTTACTTCTATGTTATGTCTCTCATGTTCTAAATTCAATATGAATAAGTTGCATCACGAGCGGATTACTTGTAAATTAAAATAATCTGTGATGCCTCTGGGTCTGTATAGGATGTCTTTTGGTATATACACAGTGTGGCACCCATCAAATGGTATCCATGAACGCTCACAGCGCAAACACGAATGCCTTCCCTATTTAGGAGCTCCTGGAAAATGGCCGCGAGCGCTCACTGCGCATGCGCGAGAGTCCGTTCTCCGTCCACACCAAAATCACCGGCAAAATGGCCGCCATGTCGCTAGTGCGCATGCGCGAACCGTAATTGGCGGCGCTAGATCGCCCAAAAGCGCGCCAATTACCTCTTTATAAAAGCAGTATCATTTATCACGGGCACACTCCCTCTGAGGAAGTGTTTTGTACACGAAACGCGTTAGGGAGGTGCCCTTGACCTGTGTATACATACCACAAAGCCATCCTGATTGACACCCTGGTGGCCTGACCTTACTTTGATGTAAGTTTTTTCCTTTTTTGTATCTGGTGTAAGTTTTTATTTAATAAACGTACTACACTATCAGAGGCTTCTCTGGGTCTCATCTATGATATGGGAGCCCGCTTTTGAAGGTTCCGTCCATCTGGGAATGATGCATGATCACCCCCTCCCCCGCTGATGATCTTTCTGGTTGATGACTTACCTATATACCTGGATTGATGACATCTGGTGGCCAAACCTACAGATGACATCCTCCTAATATTACAAGTCCAGAGCACCAGGAGCGGGTCTTAATTGCTCCATGCGCTTTGATTGCGCTATCTGGTTAGTGCATTATTTGTACAAATCACGAGATCACAAGAGTCACGAATTTCTCTGAACATGAACTATTAGGACAATTGCACCTGTCACTTTATCGCACCATGCAATATGGACTGAATTTGTCATGCAGTTATGCTGCTCATGTTTCTGTTTGTTCATATTTAATTTCCTAAGCGCTGCATTTTTATTTCTCATGTTTCTATCTGGGTCCCAAGGTTACCTTTTATGCTAGCTGCTTCACTTATGCATTCCCAGCGCTCTATTACCTACTTATATAAATACTCCAAATGTTGTGTCAGAAGCAGAACCGACTTCTAAAAATTCAGCACCCAAACAAACCTTTCCAGGACCTGCACTGTCACTTGGACATTTCATGCCAAGGTCTGAGCTGTTTGCTTCCTGATAAGCAGGTTGTCCAAGTACCTTACACAATGGGAATACGCTGAGCGCTCAACATCCCTAGAACTGTCAAGACTTTGGTAAATACTCTAGGAGGCATCGAAAGACAGACCAGAAAAACAACACACTGGTGGTGGCAGTTCTATGGGATGTGCAATTAGGCATCCTTGATATCAACTGATGCCAGGAAGTCCTCCTGGTGAAGCAAAGGAATCAAAAACTAGATAGAGGTCATTCTAAAATTGTTGACTGTAGAGGTCCGCAATAGGCCAGATTTCTTGGTTTGGCTTGGGAACCGTAAACTGGTTGGAGTAGAATCTGTGAGAACCTTCCCCGTCTGACAAATTTGATCCCCTAAGACAAACCCCTCTATTTTGTGGATCTGAAAAGACCTTTGAACGCAGGAAGCACAGAAGGGGAAACAGGAAGTCCAGAGGTTACAAGCTGGAGTTATGCTGAGTCCCAGCTATGAAGAGGACTTTCTTGTGGATCCGGGGGACTTGGATTTCAGTTCTAGTTAAGGAACTGGTATGTAGGCGTCTGCTTGGAGCCCAAGGCCTGATGAATGCAAAAGCAATTCTTTTTGGATTCCTAAGGCAGCACTGGACTCTTAATTAAACAGAATGTTGTACACCACTAAACCACTAAAAAACGAATTGTGCCGCAGCTTCTGTTATAGTATCCCCTAATGATACTCTATACCAAATGTTTACAATATGGAGTAACAGCACTCTTACATAAAATACACCAAATAAGTTAAAAGCATGTTCTTAGCCCTAAAAAAGGCAGCCAGATTGACAGGTCAGAAACAAGTTCTAGATGCTTATAATAGGGAGTAACAGCACTACTACATAAAATACACCAAATAGGTAAAAAAGATGCATATAAATATACCAAATCAGTGTGAACTGATCAATCAATAAACATGCAATCCTTTGTGCATACCAATCTGTGCTCTATCATAAATCAATAGACTTTTTCAAACATTCTTTCTTTGTCTATCTTGACTCGGAATGAAATGAAAACAATGGTGTAAATATAAAGTGCTCTTATAATAAATACGGTTTCAGTCTCTCAGTAAATTAGTTCATATGTAACAGTCCCCGTGTACACAGTGCCAAGCAATCAAACTGTGTGCCAAAAATCTGTGCCTAAGGTGCCTTCCCCCCACCAGGATGGAGAACTCACCAACTAATAGTGATCCCTTAATTATAAGAAGGTCAAAATAGCAATTTTTCATGAATACCCCTCTTAGTGCATAGGGCTTGCCTCTTCCAAGTGGATGAGTTCTTCTTATCCTGGTCTCCTTAGCCTGGAATGTACTGGCCCCCAGAAATATCTCTCTCCTCTCCACCAGGATCAATATGCAAGAAAGACACAGACCAAACAAGGAATCTCATTGCTCAAAACCATTTATTAAAATCCCATAAAAAAAAATTGTACACTCACAATGCCAGTGCCTGTCATCCAGCACTCAATGTCTTGTGACTAGTCCTCTGCTGCTCCGTCTGTTCTCTATGGAGCCAGCTTGCGTTCCACTTCGAGCAGATGTGACACCGCCAGTAGGACTCCACTCCAACGTGTTTCATCTTTTCTGGATGTCTTCAGGAAGCAATACCCCACTGGTTCACTACTCTCGATAAACACTCTCTACTCAACAGCTGACTTGCTGGCTGCTAAGTAATCGCTTAACAAGTCAAGGTGGCACTTCCCAAATTAAGCACAATGGTGACAATCTTCCCTTTTGTAAACTGCTTCATGATGAACACTTTGAGGTTATATACATGTAGAGTCATTGAAACTCATAGGGACTTGTTAAGCGATTAATTTGATGCCGTAGGGAGGATTTAGTGACAGCATAGATTGGTATGCACAGAGGATTGCATGTTTATTGATTGATCAGTTCACACTGATTTGGTATATTTATATGCATCTTTTTTACCTATTTGGTGTATTTTATGTAGTAGTGCTGTTACTCCCTATTATAAGCATCTAGAACTTGTTTCTGACCTGTCAATCTGGCTGCCTTCTTTAGGGCTAAGAACATGCTTTTAACTTATTTGGTGTATTTTATGTAAGAGTGCTGTTACTCCATATTGTAAACATTTGGTATAGAGTATCATTGATTGTGAGTTCACATTGATTTGGTATAATTTGCACCTTTTTTTACTTATTTGATATATTTTATATAGAAGCACTATTACGCCATATATTATAAACATCTAGAACTGGCTTTTGACCTGTCAATTTTGCTGCCTTCTTTAGGGTTAAGAGCATGACTTTACCCTTAGTCACCTTCTGGATGAAAGCATCCAAGGATAGTCTAAACAAGTGCTCACCCTCACAGGGGATCACCTCATGTTGCTTCTTACAGAGGAGTTCTGCCAACCAGCTTCTGAGCCTTTGGATCCTCCTCATATGGATAGAAATGGTGCCCAACCTTGAAAGATGCAATATGGAGTCTTCCAAGGCATCTACTGAGATACTCAAATCTCTCTGAAAATCACCCAGGAACTGCAAAATGACAGGATCCCCTGGGATCTGTTTCTCTGGAGCAAAGCATGCACTTTGCCCAAACTCTGAGTTCCACTATAGCCATTGCCAGTTGCAGAACCACACTCACCAGAGAGGAGGCTGCCTTAAAGCTGAACTCAAGGAATTCACCCAATCTTTAAAATGTGCTGGCATACTATGAGTTAAGTCCAACAAGGTGCATGCCACCTCATGAATGTATCTAATTTACATCTGACAGTTTTACATTGCTTCAGGAGTTCACTATCAGTACACTCCCAAAGTTCTGACAGGAGACTGCTTCCACCTGAAAGACAGGAATCTGCCTGACAGTTTTAGCCAATTCCAGTGGCTGCAGCCACCAGATTGTGTATAAAAAACCCCTGCTGTCAGGTCCGTACGACATATGGACCTGGCAGGAAAAGGGTTGAAATTAAATAGTCACTCTCATTTAAAACAAGTAGCCAAAAGATAAAGTAGGACAAACAGCATTTTCTTCAAAGCAGCAAAAGGTAGGAATCTGTAACAAAGTTTGTTAAAATCCTTGCAATGTACATTGATCACCCACAGGGGAACATTTTTTTTGTTGGGAATGCAACAGCATGTACTATAATGTACTATATACAGTATTCTGTGGTAATATCACTTGACCAGTAGATGGCACTGTACGCTAAAGGTTACTAGTTGTGTATATCTGAAAACTTGTTGCTTCTTCCTCTTCTCTATCATCTCTTCAGGAAGTAATGAGTCTGTAATAAGTCTGCTGAGAAATGTGCTCTATATGTTTGTAACTTAAGCCACACAAGTAAAGCCTGAATTCTGCTATCACTACCAGTGTCTTCTCTAACACATAACCAACAGGTTATGGGCCCAGCTCCAGACACTGGAAAAAAAGGAAAACTACAAGCAAGTAAGTGCTGCATTTACAATAAAATTCACTGAACGATGGCAAGTGCTTCAGATATGAAGTTTACAATAGCAAAGCTCAACAACACCAACTACCAGCTATGGAAGTTTAAGCTTGAAATGCTGTTATCCAAAGATGACTTGTGGCAGGTACTAGATACACACAGACCCAATGACAACCCAGAAGAATGGGACAGAAAAAACAGGCAAGCAAAAGCAGTCATAAGCCTGTTAGTGGAGGACGATCAACTCACTCATATAAGGAAAGAAAGCACAGCTAAAGGTATGTGGACTGCATTACAGAAACTGCATGACGTGCAAACCTAAACAGTAAACTATATCTACTGCGCAAACTGTATAAGATGAGGCTGGAAAAAGGGCAGAAAATGGGTGAACATGTAAATGCTATGCTAGAAATTGTGGACCAGCTGGGTGCAATAGGTGAAGAATTAAAAAGCAACCATGTTCTGTCAATACTTCTGTGCAGCCTTCCAGAATCATACAGTGCCCTTATAAATGCTCTAGAAACTAGACCGGAAACTGAACTGACGCTAGAATATGTTAAGGGAAAATTAATTGATGAATACAGCAGAAGAAAGGAAAATTTGCATATTGAAGAGAACGAGAGACCAGAGGCAGCTCTGAAGGTGCATGAAGGCATAAGACAAAGCAAAGAAACCAGGGTATGTTTTCGCTGCAAAAAGGCCGGTCACCTGAAAAAGAACTGTTCAATCTGGAAAGCTGAGCAGCGAAAGCGGGAGCTACCCACAAGAGAAAGAGCTAAAGCAGTCATGAAAGAAAATGAAAGTGCATCATGGAGTGGTACTTTTAAAGTGACTCAGAATAGTACCTCACACGGATGGTACATTGATTCAGGGGCAACAAGTCACATGACAAGCGACGAGACATTCTTCACAGAAATTGATTTTAGTGTAAAAGATAAAGTCTTCCTAGCAAATGGGAAAAGTATTATAGCGGAAGGTAAAGGTCAGGGATTTCTGAACTGCAAAACGCCATCAGGGGGCAAGCAGAGCATCCTTGTAAAGAATGTTCTATATGTTCCAAGCCTAGAAGGAAGCCTCCTATCAGTTAAAACCCTTGCAAGCAATGGACTCACTGTCCAGTTCAGAGGTAATGAATGCACAATTCAAAATGGAAAGCAAATTCTAGCAAGAGGAAGATTAAATGAACATCTGTACAAACTCATCACTGAAAGTGAGAAGGCTAATGCGGCAACTCATAACCCACATGACAAGTGCATCCACCTGTGGCATGGAAGACTGGGGCATCCAAACCCAGAAGCTATAAAGGACTTTGCAAAGAGAGGTCTATCAGAAGACATGAAAATATTGCCTTGCCACACACTCAGCAAGTGCACGTGTTGCATCAAAGCAAAGGCCACCCGAACCTCTCTTCCACAGACCAGTCAGAGTAAAACCATTAAACCCATGGAACTGATACACAGTGATGTGTGCGGACCAATGAAAACCATCACACCTGGCGGGAACAGATATTTACTGACTTTCATCGACGATTATTCCCGGTACACAATAACGTATCTAATGAAGCACAAAAGTGAAAAGTGAGACATTAGAAAAACTTCAAGAGTTTGTAGCTATGACAAGCAACAAGTTTCAAAGGAAACCTGGAATAATACGCACTGACAATGGAGGGGAATATATGAATAAAGAGATGGAATCATACCTAAAGAAACAAGGTATTATACACCAAACAACTGTACCATACACTCCTGAGCAAAACGGTGTAGCGGAAAGAAAGAATCGCACTCTTGTAGAAATGACAAGATGTATGATTACGGACGCTGCCTTACCTAACAAATACTGGGGAGAAGCAATAATGACTGCAACATACCTACAAAACAGGCTCCCATCAAAAGCTATTGAGAGTACACCATATGAAATGTGGAATGGATCAAAACCCAACATAGGACATATCAGAGTATTTGGCTGTAAAGCATATGCCCACATTCCAAGTCAGAAACGCTCCAAGTTGGAGAACAAAGCCATAGAAGGCATTCTGGTTGGCTATAGTGAGCAGAGTAAGGGATATAGAATCCTTTGTCCAAAGACCAACAAGGTCACAGTAAGCCGCAGTGTTTATTTTGATGAAAGTGAAGCACCAGATAATACAATTCTTGAAAAATGTGGAGATTTACACACTAAATCGTCAAGAGACACTGACCCATGCGAAGCAGGACAAGAGCCAGAACAAGAAGTGGAACTTACAATCAACGAGCCAATAGAACCCACTGAACAACAAGAAATCAGAAGATCCTCTCGATTGACAAAAGGGATACCACCCCGCAGGTTATCATACGCTGCTAAAACACATCAAACACAGGAGCCAACATCCTGGGAAGACATAGAAACTTTGCCGAGAAGGGAAGCCGATCAGTGGAGAAAAGCAGCTGAAGAAGAAATAAAATCACTTCAAGAAAATAAAACTTGGTCACTAACAGAACTCCCTCCTGGTCGCAAAACCATCGGAAGCAAATGGACTTTTAAAGTGAAATATGATACAGAAGGAAACATCTATAGATACAAAGCAAGATTAGTTGCCAAGGGATACTCCCAGAAATTTGGAGAAGATTACGATGAGACATTTGCTCCAGTTGTGAAACATTCTACCATAAGAACACTCCTTAGTATTGCTGCCGGAAAGGGAATGCAAGTAAAGCATCTAGATGTCAAAACTGCCTTTTTGTATGGAGACATCAAGGAGGATCTGTACATGGAACAGCCACCAGGCTTTGAGAAAGAAAAGAACCTTGTATGCAAACTGCAAAAGAGCATCTACGGGCTCAAGCAAGCGGCGAGAGCATGGAATGAAAAAGTGAACTAAATACTCAGAAAAGAAGGGTTCTCAAAAAGTAAAGCAGATCCATGTCTGTATTCAAAGAATCAAGAGAACAAATGTACATACATCCTAATATACGTCGATGACATCTTGACGTGTTTTGAACAAGAAGGGGACTATGACCAAATAGTTCACAAACTGAAACAAAATTTTGAAATTAAAGAGTTGGGGAACATTACTCACTATCTAGGAATTCAAATAGAGCGGGAAGAGGATGGAAGCTATCTTCTTAACCAAAGTCAGAAAATTACAGAAATGTTAGAACAGTTTCACATGCAAGATGCAAAGGAAGTGAAAACACCAATGGAACCAGATTATCCAAAAACAAGGGAACGTTATTGTTTTCTACAAAAGAGACTAAATGTCATATAATTATGCACATGCCGTTGAGAAGGGGTGTTGGGAATGCAACAGCATGTACTATAATGTACTATATACAGTATTCTGTGGTAATATCACTTGACCAGTAGATGGCACTGTACGCTAAAGGTTACTAGTTGTGTATATCTGAAAACTTGTTGCTTCTTCCTCTTCTCTATCATCTCTTCAGGAAGTAATGAGTCTGTAATAAGTCTGCTGAGAAATGTGCTCTATATGTTTGTAACTTAAGCCACACAAGTAAAGCCTGAATTCTGCTATCACTACCAGTGTCTTCTCTAACACATAACCAACATTTTTCACGACTAAAGTGGAGTTACTCTTTAATTATTCTGATTATTATAGACAAATCACAGGATTACTTGCTCTATATTTATTATCGAGTTAAGTCTTACCTCATCATCATGAAACCTTGCTTCTTCCTCCACTACTTGGTCCTCCATTGATCTCATGTCAGCTACAATAAGCACACTATACTTGTATAAGTTTAAAAGAACATTTAACTAATTTTCAAATTTAAATTATCATCTAAAAAAGCTACCAATGCTACAATACTTAATACAGGGGTGTGGAAATTTTTTAGACTTGTCCAGGGGGCTAAATCTGGGTCCCAATGTACTTGTCACTCATGACAATCTACTTGTCCAGATAAAAAAAAAGGATTTTAACACCTGTCTCCAGCACCACACCTGGGGACTAGCAGACTAGCAGGGAGTGGAGAGACCTTGCAATGTGAGGAGCATCGATTGGTAGCTCGTCAGGTAAAGGGAGAGTCCGGCTCTCAATGCTCAGCAAATAAATGAGGTGCTGGCCCCAATGAGAAAAAAAAAAACTCAGGTTGCCCTCGCATACAGAAGCACTTGGGTGAAGAACTTGGGTGCTCAATATAAGTACATGCTGAGAAGCCAAATCAAGCTCCGGTGAAGCATAAAGATGTGTATCCTGTGAAGATCTGTATCCCCTACATTAACTGCGCATGCGCCGGAACCAGGGAAAACAAGCCGAGCGCCAAGCAAAAGTCAAAGAGGTACCTGAAGTCATTTAACACCTTACAAGCCGGACTACAAAAAAGGCATGGGGTGCTACAGCTACTGTGAAATCCTGTATCCCAAGGGATTGGCACTGTTAATTATGATGATCCGTGCCTGTGTCTCCACTTGGCTGTCATGGTGCCTGAGCTTCTGGATCCTGACCATTAAAGTGCTTGTGTTATAGTCCAGCATGTAAGGTGTTAAGTGAATTAGCTCAGCGCTCGTCTTGTTGTCCCTGATTCCAGCGCATGCGCAGTTGCTGAAAGGGATACAGAGCTTCAGGATACAACAGATATTTTTGTTCCACCTTATTTCAGTATCATCAGCGTTTTCTTTGCCCCTGTACCCTTTTATATGTAATTAGGGACAACCCCCTGCTGAACTAAGGAGCAATTAGCATACTCAAAGACTTGTAGTGATTCAAATATAGGCAAAAGTTATTTAGTTTTGTATGGAGTAGAGAGTAATTAGAACCCCGGTCAGATTTTTATTGCTGTCTTTGTCCCCATTAGGGATATTTCCCCCTCTCGAATTGTCCTGTTTACCAATATCTCCAAGAGTGAAAGTAAATCTCAAACTTTGGGTTGTCACCAGAACAGGAATAGAGGGGAAATCTTCCAATGGGGACACTAGATTAGATCTGGTAATCACTAGAGATTTAATCTCTTTGGAGGAATTTCCTCCCACTTCTTGTTTTGGCTATGGGACAGGAAATGAAGGGAAATCTCTCCAATAGGACACAGATGGCAGGGGTTATAACCTTCCCTTACTCTATCCAAAATGGGGAAAAAACAATGTTTTAGTTCTACTTTAATAACCAGAAATATGTGTTAAAAAAAATAACACTTTACACAACAGACACTGTCAGATGTCCTCCTCACCACACATTTTGGGTCTCATGGAGCAATGACTGCACTGGAGCTGCTTGCAGGGAGGGGGTGTGTCCATACCAGCAATGGGCAAACTACGGCCTTTTAATCCGGCCCGCGGAGCGTGGCAAACATTGCCTGTCAGGATGTGTGTAGGCGGGGCAGCGTGAGGCGGGGCAGCAGGGGAGCTAGGCTCCTCTCACAGTCCGCCCTGAAGACCAGAACGGCGCGGGAACACAGCGAGAGGAACGCGCGGAGCAAAGGTAAGTGAATTGACACAATATGGAGAATGAATTACTATAGGGGGGATGAATTACTATAGGGGGGATGAATTACTATATGGGGGATGAATTACTATATGGGGGATGAATTACTATAGGGGGGATAAATTACTATAGGGGGGATAAATTACTATATGGGGGATGAATTACTATAGGAAGGATGAATTACTATAGGGGGGATGAATTACTATATGGGGGATGAATTACTATGGGGGATGAATTACTATGGGGGATGAATTACTATATGGGGGATGAATTACTATGGGGGATGAATTACTATATGGGGGATGAATTACTATAGGGGGGATGAATTACTATAGGGGGGATGAATTACTATATGGGGGATGAATTACTATGGGGGATGAATTACTATATGGGGGATGAATTACTATATGGGGGATGAATTACTATATGGGGGATAAATTACTATATGGGGGATGAATTACTATATGGGGGATGAATTACTATGGGGGATGAATACTATATGGGGGATTAATTACTATGCTTACTATGGGGGAATATTACTATACTTACTATGGATGACACATACACATCATTCATCTACTCTTGGTCCTGCCCCCGGGTCCAATATATGAACCCATTGCGGCCCTCAAGTCAAAAAGTTTGCCCACCCCTGGTCTATACTATATGATTTTTTAGAAGTCAGTATTGATGGTAGAAGTCTCTACTGATTTCTACAAACTATAGGGCATCTAGGGACAGTTCTGGAAGGTGCACTAAGCTGTGATCAGCAGATAACACATCCCAGCCAGCTTGCTCTGTGCTAACAGATGAGGCTGAGCCAGATTCATCCCTTCCTCAAGCTGTCATGGCCTCCTGAGCTGTGCAGGCTAGACTGTCGATGATCCTGGGAAGGGGGGGGGGGATGCACAACCCTGAGGTCTGAAGAAATGACTGATGACGGACTGGGATAGGCATGAATCCGGGAGCCGGCCTGTTTTCTGCTGCTGCATCTTACAGATCACTCCAGAAATTCAGAACTCCATAAAACGAACGGCAGCATGCTGGAGATCCCTAGCCATGCCAGTTCCCTATTGTCTGGTTGGCTGACACTCTCTGCAAATAGACGCTGATATAGGGGGTGGTTCTGACACAGGGAAGGGTGTGGCAGATGATGGCAGGAGAAGTGAATTGTCTCGGGGACAAGTGTTGCTCTGCCTATTTCTGGGAGTACAGTGTGTATACCCCGCCTCCACTAATACGAGCCGCCCCAGTGCCCGGGAGTGGAGAGGATAGGCTGAGGAAGCTGCTGCGCTAGTGAGAAGGCACTGAACAGGGGACTGCCTGCAATAAACCCTGCTGCTTTCCCACAGCAGGGCTAAATGTAACAAAAAACACCTGCCCGGCACCTGGAAACTGCATGTCCCAGGTGTCGGACGATATGGTTTGCACATCCCTGCATAATATACCGGTATATGTTATTAATCAGCTCTATAATGAGATAGTAGATGAATTACACGCAAGATACTAGGAATCTGAGGTTGTCACCAGAACTAGGGTCCCCATTGGAATATTTTCCCTCTATTCCTGTTCCTTTTACTTTCAATAACAGTAAACAGGACAAATAGAGAGGGTGAATCTCCCTAATGGGGTCACAGAAAGCAAAAAAATCTGTCAAGAGTTCTAATTAGGCTTGCCACCTGTCCAGGATTCACCCGAACAGTCTGTGCTTTAAATCATGTGAATGGGTTTCACTGCCAGTTCACACCACATGCAGTGCAGTGCTTTTTTCTGCATCAACAGAGAATGGAAAGTATGTTACATGGGTTCCAATGGAATAGTTCACACCAGTGCAGCCAGTCCCAGTGCATTTCAGTTCCAGGAAAAAAGTACAAGCTGCTTTCTTCCTGCACAGAACTGTACTAGAACGCATCAAAAAAGCATAACAAATGCACCGGATCCCAATACAGTGACCGGAAAAGGAAGAAAAATGTATTTTAACTCCCCCCATGATCCTCTTCTGGTGACATGCACATCTGAACAAGATGGAACATGGAAGACGATATCTGAACACAGGTAGGATCCATCAACAGTGGATGTACCCAATAATGCCTTCTCTTGTGGGCATGCAGTCTCAGCAGTGCAATGGCCATAACCATGAATAAGCTTGCCACTGCAGGCATCTTCTCTACACTGCAACACACAGAACGCAAAGGACACGTCCAAGGGATAAACAGGAAGTGATCTGACAGGAAAAGCAACCCGGAAGCATTGTTCTAATTAAATAAAGATTTTGCAGTTGAAATGACCCAAAAGACGGAAAAACGTATATGGATTGCATCTGGAAAAGAATCAAAAATACATAAAAAATTAGTTAAAAAAGTGCTGACACCTGAACACCTTATTCAGACTATGGGCGTAGCTTAAGGGGTCAAAATAGCAACTCTGCCCATGGTCAGGGAAGCCCAGAACCTGTGTGGTCTCCCTGTCACACCTGGACAAGAGGGGTGATGGGGGCAGCATTTATAAGAACCAATCCCTCCTCTCCCGCCGACTGCGGGGGATGTTTCAAGGTGGACTCTTCTTAATAAACAGAGTGATCGGTGTCATTCACTCACTGTGTTCATTCATAACTGAACCATAGTAAACTGTGTTTCTATGCTCCAAGGAAGCCATTCAGCACAGACTGCTTTCCATTCATTCACTGTCCAGTGCAGTTGAGGCTGCAAAGAAAGGGACTGGGGAATCTGGGTCTCAAAAGTGAGGGTCTGTGTAGATCCCTAATATTCCACCAAAGCCCTTCAACAGGGTTGTTTAAAAATTTTAAAAAATGATTAAAAAAACAAATAAATCAAGAAATAATAACAAAAAACTACTGACACCATCCGCTGCCTTACTGACACCAACCTCTGCCCTACTGACACCATCCACTGCTCTACTGACTGTCACCGTCCTCTGCCCTACTAAAACCATGTGCTGTTTTACTGACACCGTCCACTGCTCTGCTGACACCATCCTCTGCCCTACTGACACCAACCTTTGCCCTACTGACACTTTCCACACACCGTCCACTACCTAACTGACACTCTCCACACACTGTCTACTGCCCAACTGACACTGTTCACACATCATCCACTGCCCTATTGACACTGTCCACACATCATCCACTGCCCTACTGGTACTGTCCACTGTTCTACTGACTGACACTGGCCACTTTTAAGGTAGGCTAAGTTTATATTTTTACAGTGCTATTTCTTTTATTATAATTTTCTAAGTTATCCCTACTATTTAGTTAGGCCTTGCTAGTTAATTTATTTTAACCACATGCCGCCCAGCCACTGTAGAAATATGGCGGCAGGGCGGCACGGCTGGGCAAAACCACGTTTTAAAACGTGTCTTTTTAAAACTGGTAGGGGGCGCGCCCTACCTGTCCCGCTGATCAAGGGCGCGGATGTCAGTCGCCGGGTCACAGCCGGTCGTTACCGGCTGTGTCCCGGCAATTAGCGGCAATCAGTGACAGAGAGCACAGCTGCAGTAGCTGTGCTTTCTGTCAGTTCCCTGACAGCTCCTGACATGCTGATCGGGACAGAAGAGTTTATCTGTCCTGATCAGCGGTGTTCCCTGCAGTACACACCCCCCGCCCCCTAGTAAAACACTCCCCTCACACAGTTAACCCTTTCACTGAATAATTAAGTTAACCCCTTCCTCCCCAGTGCCATTAGTACAGTGTCAGTGTTTTTTTTTTTGCAGTGATCACTGTATTGGTGTCACTGGGGATGTCAGTGACCCCAAGTCAGTTCCCCCCCAGTGTCAGAATGTTTGCCGCAGTCCCGCCATAAGTCGCTGATCGCCGCCATAAGTCACTGATCGCCGCCAAAAGTCACTGATCGCCGCCAAAAGTCACTGATCGCCGCCATTATTAGTATAAAATTTAAAAATCCCAGTATCTTTCCCGCCATTTGTAAACGCTGTAACTTTCACGTAAACCAATTAATTTACACGTATTGGGTTTTTTGTAGCAAAGACATGTCGCAAAATGCATTTTGGCAGAAATTTATGACTAAATTTGATTTTTATTTTTTTTTCTTACTGGACATGTTTCATAGCAAAAAGTCCAAAATATTGTTTTTTTTTCCTCAAAATTGTCAGCCTTTTTTTTTTTTTATAGCGCAAAAAATAAAAAAGCACAGGCGATCAAATACCACCGAAAGAAAGCTCAATTTGTGGGAAAAAAAAGGATGTAAATTTCATTTAAGTACCGTATTGCATGACCACGCAATTGTCCGTTAAACTAGCGCAGCTCTGTATAGCAAAAAAATGGCATAAATTGCAGTATCTATACCATAGTTTGTAGACGCTATAACTTTCACACAAAGCAATCAATATACACTTATTGGGATTTTTTTACCAAAAACATGTAGCAGAATACATTTTAGCCTAAATTTATAACTAACTTTGAGTTTACTATATATTTTTTATAGATTGAAAGTATAAATATTGTTTTTCTTCAAAAGTTTTGGTCTTTTTTTGTTTACAGCGTGAAAAATAAAAAGCGCACAGGTGATCAAATACCACCGAAAGAAAGCTCGATTTGTGAAAAAAAGGACGTAAATTTCGTTTGGAAACAGCATTGCATGGCCACGCAATTATCAGTTGAATTAGTGCAGCGCCGAGTAGCAAAAAGAGGCCTGGTCATTAAGGGTGGTAAATCCTCAGGAGGGCAAGTGGTTAAATACAAGGGGCGCTGAACTCTAGTGATCTTTGATCTCTTTTATGTTGTTCAGGTAGATCTCCACCTCTTAAAGGTTGCCTACCCGTTTACACTGTGTTATTGGGGAAAAATGTTTGCTGCATTACTGTGCAATTCAGTAAACTCATAGGGCACAGACCAGCGTCTGCCCAGGTTCATCGCCAGCCCTTTGAGTTTCCAGTTTTTTTTATAATTTATTTCTTTATTGAGTTTTAAAAGACAAACAACAAACAAAGAGTTGCATAGGGTTGTGGAATAACAGTCACAAAGCAATGAAAGAACAAAAACAAATTGGCTCATCGATGAAGAGCATAACAGTGAATTAGCCAGCAGTATCAGACATCTGAGTAGACATACCAGAAACAAAAAGATCCCACGGTTCCCAAACTGCTTCAAAAAGGGGGACAGAGTTAGCATGCATAGCAGTGAGGTACTCCATTCTTCTAATCTCAGCGATAATCTTCACCAATTCCGACCGCATAGGAGGTGTAGTAGATAGCCAATGCATAGGAATGGTTCTCCTGGGCGCTGTCAAAACATGGGAGGATAGCTTCTTGGCAGATTTGGAGAGGCCTGTAAAAGGCAGGCCTAGCAAAAAGTGGATGGGATCAAATGGGATATGGACCTGTAAAAGTAGCTGTAAAAGGCTAAAGACCTCTCTCCAGAAAGGTGCAATGTGTCGGCAAAGCCAGAAAATGTGGAAAAGGGTGCCAGTTTCCTCACCACATCGCCAGAAGAGAGGAGAAACACCCAGATAGCGGGCATGGAGAACCTCAGGAGTCTTATACCAAAACATCAACATTTTATAGGTGTTTTCTTTACATACCACACATATAGAAGACCTAGAGGCAGCCTCCCAAATCCTGCTCCATTGATATAAGGAAATATCACGTTGAAGGATTTGGGGCCACTTTTGCATATAAAGATGTGCATCAGAAGAAAGGGGACAGGCGTCTTGAAGCAACCTATAGATAGAGGAAATTAGACCCTGTTGGTATGGTCCCTGAATGCAGATGCGTTCAAAAAGAGTAGGCTTCTCTAGGGTCAGGAAGGGAATCTTGGGAGAAAAAGAAGTGTTGTATCTGTAGAAAGTCATAGTACTGATGGGGAGACATATGAGTAGCTTTTTGTAACTCAGCAAAGGGTCTAAGCTTTCGGGTCACTGGGTGAACCAAGTGTCACAGTTGAAATAGGTTGGCCTTGGCCCAGGAACTTATACGGGCTGGGGCCAAACTATCCGAAAGATTAGGATTAAATATGACATTGCTCAGAGGCAAACAAAGAGAGGACAGGGCAAATCTACTCCTACATCGCCTCCATATAGACAATATAAACTGCATGGGCCCGAGCAGAAGATGCTTGTGGGAGGCGATTTCAGTGTTGGTCATAGTACAGAGTATAGAGCAAGGGTGCAATGGACCCAGTTGCAGCCATTCAATCTTGGCCCATTTATTGGGAGGACGCTGAGAGGACCATGAGACAAGAGTTTGGAGGTGAGTGGCCAAATAATACGACACAAGATCCGGAGCTCCCAGACCTCCCCCAGATCTTGGTGAAAGAAGAACTGTACGAGCTATTCGGTGAGATTTATTATGCCAAATAAAATGGAGGAAGGATTTCTGAAGGGAATGCAATTTGGACATGAGAATAGATACATGGAGGGTCTCAAACATGTACAAAAGTTTAGGCAGTATAGTCATTTTTAGCACATTAATCCTTCTGAGGAAGGAGATGGCAAGGCTGTCCCAAGATTTTAAGGATTGAGAAATAGCGAGAAAAAAATGGGGGAGAAGTAGGTTTCATAAAAGGGAGTGGTAAGAGGCAGTAAAGTTGATACGAAAATACCTCAAGGAGTGGGGGCACCAGCGATTGGGGTAATTTGATTGAAGAGAAGATAAAATAGCAGAAGGTATGTGGAGCAGTAATGTTTCAGTTTTAGACACGTTAATCTTGTAACCTGACAGGGCGCCAAACAGCTGTAGAGTATGATGTAGAACAGGGAGAGTAGTGTGAAGCTCCATTAGTGTCAGCAAGATATCATCAGAGAACAAAGACAGCTTAAAATCACTATTGTGGGTGCATATGCCATGGATATCAGGGTTGGATCTGATAGCTATAGCCAGTGGTTCCAAACAGAGGATAAACAATAAGGGAGAAAGAGGGCATCCCTGGCATGTACCATTAGACATCCGAAAAGAAGGTGATAAGAATGAAGCCAATTTGACCTGGGAGGATGGAGTGGAATAGAGGGCTTTCAAAGCTGCCACAAACAGACCACTATACCCAAATTGCTCCAAGACTAGAAACATATAAGACCAACTTAAGCGGTCAAACGCTTTTTGGGCATCCAAGCTCAACAAGAGAGTAGGATTTGGGGACTTATTGACAAGGTCGATCAAGTCAGTGGTCCTCCTGGTGTTATCTACAGCATGTCTAGCCAAGACAAAGCCCACCTGGTCTCTGTGTATAAGTCTGGAGATACATTTGGCCAACCTATTGGCTAGTATTTTTGTGAAACTTTTGTAGTCAGAGTTTAAAAAAGCTATGGGATGATAATTATTTGGAAGGGAATGGTCCTTGTCTGGCTTCGGGATCACAGAGATACATGCGCATGTAAAGTCATCGTGCGGGTGAGACCCCTTCAGGAGATCCTGAAACAAAGTTAGAAGATGAGGTGCTAAGATGCCAATAAAGGACTTGTAATACGAGTAGGGAAGACCGTCCGATCCTGGGGACTTTTGATGGGAAGATGTTTAACAACATCCAGTAGTTCTGTGATGGAAATCTCCGCGTTCAAAGCTGTAACATCGGGGGGGAGATAAATGCGGTAAGTGTAAGTAGTCGAAAAAAGGCGTCAAAAGCTGCCATCTGAAGGGAAGGGTGAATATCAGGGGCAAGGCAATTATAAAGCTTCTCATAGTATTCCCCAAATATTGTAGCCATAACATGTGGGTCATACGTAGGTTTGCCATCAGACTGGAGTAAATGGCCCGGTAAGGAAGGGGACGTTTGAGATTTACGTCTATTCACGAACATACGGTGCGGTTTATTAGAGAACTCATAAAACTTTTGCCTAGCCCAGGCAAGAGACTGAGCAGTTTTATGTAGGTCAAGAGCCCTAATTTGATCATGTATATGAGAAACCTTCTGTAACCGAGCTATGGACGGTTTAGCAAGCAGTAGACGTTTGGCCGCAGATAATTGGCGTAAAAGGGATTGCCTGGCACAACCAGAGGCCTTCTTTAAGCGGGCGCCCATGGAAATACAGAGTCCTCTAATTACAGCCTTATGGGCCTCCCAGAAGGTAGAGGGTGAAGATACTGAGCCGACATTGAAATGGAAGTAAGCATCCAGACCACGAGAGAGTTCCTCTTGAAGTAGTTCCGAAAGCAGGAAACTCTCATTAAAGCGCCTGTGGCAGAACCTAGGGGTGGAGTTAGGGAGAAGGAGATCAAGTGTCAGTGAAGCATGGTCTGACCTGGTCATCCGGTTGATCTTTGAGGAGACCAAGAAAGGGATCAGGGAGGCGGTGACAAAAAAGTGGTCTAATCTAGAGAACATGCGATGTGGATTGGAATAAAACGTAAATTGCCTATGGAGAGCATGTTTGACCCGCCAGGCGTCAAAGAGACGATGCACCCAAATCAGTTTGCAGAAAGCCGTCGAGAAGGAGCATGGCCTCTTCGACGGGGTAGGTGCAAGGAGCACCTTCCTATCCCTGTGGCGAAACATAACTAAATTAAAATCCCCCCCAACGATCATACATGGAGTAGATAACGAACATAACTTATCTAGAGTCTGAGAGAGAAATAACAGTTGACCAGAGTTGGGTGTATACAGATTCAAAAGTACGAATGGAGAACGTTCGTACATACATTCCAACAGTACATAGCAACCATGTGGGTCAACTCGAGAGGAAGAAACCCTCAGGGAGCAGTTTTTCTGGATCAGAATAGCTACTCCGACTTTCCCAGAGGGATCAAAGGCTGAATAGGATTGTGGAAAGCTCTTGGAGGCAAAACGAAAAGAGCCATTCGGAGGAGGCAACATGGCCGGTTTCCATCGCTCGATTTTACCCAGGGGTGTGCCTGAGGACGTCCTGACATGGGTAAGAGCACTCCCGGGTTTGTGTCTGCTGCAGAAGGGTGTCGTGAGGCTGTTGCAGTCCGAGGATTAACAGAGCGCAGCCTTCACACGTCCGCCATCTTGGGATGCCACGCATGCTCCCTGAGTTTTAACTACACAGGGTGATGGGAGAAGCACGTAATGGAAGCAGCAGGTGGTAGTGGAGCACTCCAGGTCAACTTTTGCATCGGAGAAAATTTTCTTACAGGCTGCTTGTACACAAGTTGATCGACATAATCGACCTGCGTACAACCAGCCTGCCGATACATGGACTGAAATTCGCCAGTCCCTACGGAACTGGACAAATCTTGTCCATCTATGGCCAGCTTTAGAGTTAAGCTGGCTATACACTGTCTAAAAATCGGCTGGTTCAGCAGGAAAGAGTCGACTTTCTGTCATTGTGTACAGCAGTCTGTCTGACAGAAGCCTGTATAACGAGCAGCTTTTGCCCAAGTAACATGCTGGAAAACCAGCATCCAATCAGCACTCGCAGCCAATAACTGCAAGGGCTGATAAGTGTATTCTGGGTGGGGAGTCCCCCTGTCAAAATACAATAGCACATCAGGAAGTTCGCTGCACCAACATCGCTTGTGTTGGTATGACGATCTGTCAGTTTCTTTTCTGAGTGTGAAAGGTTCAGTTTGTCAGTTTACAACAAAAGGGTATTTGATAAGGCCTTTTTTTTTTTTAAATACTGAGCTTTGGAGAAACAATCCATGGGTGCCCCTAACCCACCAACACCACCCTCCACACACACACATACATATACACACACACACAGTCTATTCACATACATTCTCAGTGTTTATGGTAGCTGCACACAAGTTTTGTTTCACATCTCTTTGCATAGGTCAAAAAAACAGGTTAAATTCAATTTGGCTCTGAAATCTTGTCTGAATGAATCATGAGATGCCATCAAAAGTCAAAGAACTCGGTTTTCACAACAATCTAAAACTGTTGGATCAAATCCTGACTAAAATTACTCCTGCCCAGTGCTATTTTGTTAAAAAGACCATAGAGATGTGTTTTTTCATGAGGAAAAATAATTTGGGAATATTGTTAGCAGTTATCCTTGCTACTGAGGTCCGCATATGAGAGACTCCTGTCATATTCCACAGGTGTAGGGTATAGATTTATTACCATATATAAAGGTAATAAATATTTTTACCCAATACCAGGAGTATGGCTGAAGAGATATTTCAGAATCTGGTAGAGAACGATCTTCTTAATCTTCAGGAGAGATAGGCAGCTGCTTCCAACCTTGTCAGGGATAATCTAAATAAATTTGAAAGACAAGCTCTTTTGGGGTTGAAATGATGTAAGGATTTAGCGATACAAGAAACTCCTAATTTGAAAAACTAGGGGAATGGGTTGATCAGTATTTGCAGCCGCTTGTTGTTAGACTACCAGGCTACATCAAGTACACCTCATCAATACTATCATGCATTCAAGATTTTCACTGGCAGAGTTCTTTTTCGTTGGTCACTAAGGATGTTAAGTCCCTTTATGCATGTATTCCCTATGGTCTGGCACTAGATGCTTTGAGATTCCATTTGCATCACTATAGAACATATAGTACTGAATGTTAGTTATATCAGTCAATTTCCTGTTAGAACACAACTATTTTCTTTTTGATCAGGTTGTATTACCTACAGTGTAGAAGTGCCTCTATAGGTGCTAAATTTTCTCTGTCTTTGGCCAGCCTGTACATGGGTTGGTGGGGGGAAACGTATTTGTTTTCCTACCTTAATCCATGTGCAGATGCAATAAGGTGGTATGGTGAATATATTGATGACCTGATATTAGTTTGGGACAATAGAGATACAGTTCTATTGTCTTTGGTTTCTTACATTAACAACAACCATTTAAATCTGGAGTTTTGCTAGGAAAGTAATCCCAGGAGTATTAACTGTCACTTTTAAAGGGGACAGAATTACAAGTGCAGTTCATTCTTGCACCTGTCCTAAAGAATGTGCTGGAACTCTCTACTTTTAGCAACAAGTTGCCACCCTAATCATACCATACGATCCATTCCTGTGGGGGAATATACTAGAGCTAAACTAAATTGTTCTAGCACAGATAGCTTTTCACAAGAGTCTGACAACATCACTTCAAGACTGAAGGAACAGGGTTATAAGGAATGGCATATTAACAGGGCAATCCGTATAGCTTCTAAAAAGGATAGATTGGCCCTTCTTCATAATAAGAAAGATACTAACAAGAAAGTTGTTTCCAACACTGTTAGAGATAATCCTGTTACTTTTGTAACTACCTTTTCCCCAGAATTTAACCAGATTAAGGATATTACCTCTAAATATTTGCCTTTTTTATCTGTGGATAAGGATCTTGATCCAATACTTGCTTGTGGTTGTAGTTTTTGCAGCCAGCTTGCTAATACACTATGAAGTATTCTGTCCCCTAGCTTTTCAGTCGTCTTGTCATAGGAACACTTGGCTCAATACCATTGGTTCTTTTGGCTGTGGTTTAACAACCTGCCGCTGCTGAGATAAGCACTGTAAGAATAACAAAACAGTTGTCTCCTTGTCCACTATCAGATAGTTCACTATCTGTAACTTTATTAATGTGACCATATGTACACTTCAGTATGTGGGATGTACATCTAGGTCCCTTCGGGCCAGGATTGGGGAACATTGCAATGGCGCTACTTATACTAATGACAAGAATTTATCAAATGTTTCTAGACATTTCAAACATGTACATGCTGATAATATGAGTTCATTTGTGTTCAGTGGTCTGGAAAAGGTTAAAAAAATCTCCTCGTTGGAGTGATATCCACTGCAGGATTCTCGAGAGGGAGGTGTGGTGGATTTTCACCCTGGGTACCAGAATCCCAGCTGGATTAATAAAACCTACATAACTTTTAATAAAATTAATTACATAATGTTTAGATATAGTTTTGTTAATCCTCTCAACGACTCACATTTTTTAGGGTTTTTTCTTTTTTTTTTCTAGGTACCAGTATTGATTCCGATATCAACATATTCCAGTACACTCAACATTTGTTTTTTACATAGGTTTTTGGTCTAATAATCCTTTCTTGCCATTAATCTAGTACCACCTTTTCTCTTTGTTTACACCTGATTTTTATTTTAATTGAATGATTATACAATTGTCTATATGGAGTGGAGTTTATAGTATATACCTCTTGTTTTGTAATTTGTTTTGTGCTGTGATCAGGGTTATCTGACAAAATGCCTTAGCTCTTTTATATCTCACTACTATGTAAGCAATAAAGAAGTTTATATGGACTCAAGAGTTATCAGCTCTACTCTGCTTTTGCTGTATTTGATGGATGGAGGACATTCTAGAGCCAAAGCACCTGCCCTTGGATTCCAGATGTGATTTATAATGGTCTTCCCATTTTGAGCACTGCATCTGTTTCTACTGAGTCCTCATAGTTTCCCCTTTACCAGTACACTACTACTATCGAAATGCAAGTTTGCAGCACTGGCAGCCAAGCACAGGGCATACAGTATCTCTTGTAAAAACAAATGTGGATTAAAAAAAAGCAGTGTTCTGATAATGCATTACCACTTTATTACAAACAGTAAAAACAACTGCATAAGTAATGATGAGTGAATAACCAGGCTTTGTGAAGCGCATAGCTCACTTTGCCACTATATATTGGACAGTCTTGTGTGAGGTGACCTCTGCTGATAATGCAGCTTCACAACAGCCTAGGCATATGTACATAGTGTACTAGATACTGCTGTCCACTGACATGTTATAGAGCTCTACCCAAACGTTAGGCCCCATTCACATCTGAGTGATTTGGAATTGCAGGCAGAATCGGTGTGTTTCCAGCTACAACTGCAGCAAAATACACAACATGCATTTGAGTGCCATTCATTCTTAATGGCAGCCCAAGCATGGTGTGATTTTTGCCACGGTTGTTGTGCGAAAAACGTGCACAAATTGCAGCAAAACTTGCATGAAAAACATGCCTGGCTCAGCACACACCCCACCACACTAGGGATTTTTTTTGGGCCTTTCTTTGGATCCTCTGGATCAGCTGTGGGTATAGAATTGTGTATATGGACGTTTTCCTACTAAAATATTCTTTTTTTTCTTCTAATAATTGAACTAGATGTAATTGTGTCTTTTTTCAGCCTATGTAAGTAGGTTAGGTGGGCCCAGGGAAACTGCCCCCATTGCCTCTTTGATTATGCAGAACTTCACTTAAAATGTGAAATTCCACTCATCCTCCTCCACCCCCCTCCTCTACTATTGACATAAACATTTTTTTTCAGGGAACAGGTACCTATTTCTGGCAGGCACCGCCTTCCTGCCCACAACATTCTGGGAAACCTCACAGGTCCCGGGAGGTTATGGGACCACCCAGAAAGTGCAGCCCATCATGCGCAGTGGTGAGCCTGTTGTGAGCCAGCAGGAAGTCAAATCCGACTTTGCAAAATCAAGGTGGTGGCACCCAGGGGCCCAAAGACTAGCAAAGAACCAGCCCAGATAATGACAGCACTGGATCCCTAAGCTGGGAAGTACTTGTTTATTAAAAATTCACATATACAGTATTTGTAGCTGCTGACTTTTAATTTTTGTACAATTTTTGCTGGAGTTACTTTTTACATCCCCATTCATACTTTGAGAATGGGACTCCATCAGCAACTACATGCGAGCGGCTGCAATTAGCTGAGGGAGCTGTCAGCCTCCCAATACATTGGAATTGAGTTGCCATCCACAGCTAATCATCAGGAAACCCTGTTGGATCTCCTGCATGTAAACAGTAAAGGCCCCAGTTGCAATTGTGAACAAATTTAAATAGAACTAAAAAAATGCTCAGATGTAAATGAGGCCATAGGCAGAAAATAAAACTCCAATATTGAAAAGCTTTTGTCTTGATGCATCTGGGGTTTTTTTTTAACTTATATAAACCCTTTTTACTTTTTTCCATTTTTTACACCTGTTAAAACATGCATTTAGGATATGCATATAGATGTGAACATGCACCCTAGGTATGAGTGTACATGTGTGGGGGAATCATGGTTCTCTTTTTTTATTTATTAGAGTTCATTATTTTATAAACACTTATTTTTTTCACTAAACTTTATAGCTATCACAAGCAAGCTGACAATCTCTATGTGACTGCAGAGGGAGGTTACAAGTGCTCTGTAATGAGACATCAGAAGACTATTAGATCCTTGATGTCTCTCCTGCCCTCCACTCTAGCAGAAACTGTGATTGATCTGCTTCTTTTTGCAGCCAGAGTTGTTGGCATATAACAGGCCAGAACCCTTCCAGGTTCACTCCACAGAGGGAGGAATCGCTCAGTAGATTTTCCCTGTTCCTCCTCCACCAGAAATCATGAACAATTGCAATCAGACCCAAACTCTCAACAGCTGCTGGAGAACCCAAAATCTGTGCAGGAGGGGAGGGTGCCAAGGGGGAACCACACATTGCAGCTCCATAGAAGTGGTTGGGCGGCTTCTAATTTACAGTTAGGATTAGAGAATTTCTGTCCAAGTTCTCTTGTTCCAGAAAATAGCCTATGCAGTCATGGGTCCTAAGCAGATATTTAAAAACTGTGCAGCTTTATAAAACGTTCATTAATTTTATTGTCATGTATTTAAGCCATTTAAGCCCCCCTGCAAGCCCCGGACCACAAATTCCCAGTCAGCAATCCCCACATCCTGCCTTGTTCAAGTAGAACCTGAAAACTGTTGAGGCACCCTTTCCCAGCATTATAGGAGTGAAAACCAGCCGTCCTAGCAACAAGGCAGATTGTGGGAACTGCTAACTAAATTAGGACTTGTTCACAGTTGACTTTTTTTCCAACTCTTGCCAAATGCCCCTATAGCGTTTGCCAAGCGTTGCTCCGGCACTTGCGGAGCGTTTTTAACGCTCCAAAAACGCTGCATGCGCGGTTCAGCGGGGGTTGCCCCCCTTCACATCATCCCCCACTGTAGTGTTCTCTGCCCCCCTTCACATCGCCCCTGCCCACAGTAGTGTCCTCTGCCCCCCTTCATATCATCCCCCACCATAGTGTTCTCTGCCCCCCTTCACATCACCCCTGCCCACAGTAGTGTCCCCTGTCCCCCTTCACATCATCCCCCACCATAGTGTCCTCTGCCCCCCTTCACATCATCCCCCACCATAGTGTTCTCTGCCCCCCTTCACATCATCCCCCATTATAGTGTCCTCTGCCCCCCTTCACATGATCCCTGCCCACAGTAGTGTCACCTGCCCCCCTTCACATCATCCCCCACCATAGTGTTCTCTGCCCCCCTTCACATCGCCCCTGCCCACTGTGGTGTCCCCTGCCCCCCTTCACATCACCCCTGCCCACAGTAGTGTCCTCTGCCCCCTGCACATCACCCCCCCCTAAAATTAGTGTCCTCTGCCCCCCCCATTCCCCCATAGCAGTGTCTTCTGCCCCCTTCACATTACCTTCCCACTATAGTGTCTTCTGACCCCATAGGAGTGTCCTCTGTCCCCTCCGCCCTCAGTAGTGTCCTGCACTCCCCATCCCACTGTATTGTCCTCTCTCTCTCATAGTAATGTCCTCTGCCCCCTCCTTCCCACAGTAGTATCCTGTACCCCGCCCCACTCAAAGCAGTGTCCCCTGCCCCCAATAGCAGTGTCTTCTGCTCCCCTCCCCCCACAGTAGTGTACTGTAACCCCCCCCCCCAAAAACAGTGTCCTCTGCCCCCTTTACATCACATCCCCCCCACTGTAGTGTCCTCTGCACCCCTCCCTCCCCCTAGTGTCCTGTACCCCTCACACTAGTATCCTCTGCCCCTTCACCCCCATTGCAGTGTCCTCTACCCCCCCACAAAGTGTCCTCTGCCCCCTGAAAGCAGTGTCCTCTACCTTCCCATTCCCCAAAGCAGTGATCTCTGTCCCTCTCACATCATACACACCCCTGTAGTGTCCTCTGCCCCCCCTTCTCCCAACAGTGTCTCCTCTGTCCCTTTCACATCACACACATACTTGCAAACAGTGTTGTGTAGGTAGCACTCTCCTACCTGACAGTGTGTATACAGCAGAGCAGAGGGCAGGAGACAGCATAGTGCATATTGCACGTGTACACCCACCCTACAAGGACAATGAAAAGTAAATTACACCTGAGGGATTTCGTTTAAAAAAAGGGGAATTTTGCCAGCTGACAGCCACAGTATACAGCTGCTTGTCAGCATAGTGGGTCTTATGTGATTTGTTCCCTGATAATTCTATGGAACACAGCCATATATCTATCATAGTCACAAACCGAGATATCCGCAGCAATCTCCTCACAGCTCAGCGCTCCTCAGACTACGCTCCGCCTCACACAAAAGCCCGCTTCTTTTCCCGCAATCTGATTGGTTCTTACCACCTTCCGCACCTTCTTTCCTCACACGACTATCCGCGCCTTGCCCCGCAATCTGATTGGCTAGTCCGCTTTCTGCGCCATACAGTGACTGGGAGTAGCAGCTTCGGGTACAACACGGTGCTCCGCCTACACAGTGGACAAGGACGTATTTGGAAGTCAGCAGGAAACAGCATGAAAACAGGGCTGGAGAGGCCTGCTAATGTATGTGTAACCTAGTCCTAGTACAACTGAGGGGATTGCTGAAAGGGTTAGTTCATCCTTTTACAAAAAAGTGAAAAGATGCCCACAGTAGTGTCCTCTGCCCCCTTCATATCATCCCCCACCACAGTGTTCTCTGCTCCCCTTCACATCGCCCCTGCTCACAGTAGTGTCCTCTGCCCCCCTTCATATCATCCCCACCATAGTGTTCTCTGCTCCCCTTCACATCACCCCTGCCCACAGTAGTGTCCTCTGCCCCTCTTCACATCATCCCCCACTGTAGTGTCCTCTGCCCCCCTTCATATCATCCCCCACCATAGTGTTATCTGCCCCCCTTCACATCACCCCTGCCCACTGTAGTGTCCTCTGCCCCTCTTCACATCATCCCCCACTGTAGTGTCCTCTGCCCCCCTTCATATCATCCCCCACCATAGTGTTCTCTGCCCCCCTTCACATCGCCCCTGCCCACAGTAGTGTCCTCTGCCCCCCTTCATATCATCCCCCACCACAGTGTTCTCTGCTCCCCTTCACATCGCCCCTGCCCACTGTAGTGTCCCCTGACCCCCTTCACTTCACATCACCCCTGCCCACAGTACTGTCCTCTGCCCCTCTTCACATCATCCCCCACTGTAGTGTCCTCTGCCCCCCTTCATATCATCCCCCACCATAGTGTTCTCTGCCCCCCTTCACACCACCCCTGCCCACTGTAGTGTCCCCTGACCCCCTTCACTTCACATCACCCCTGCCCACAGTACTGTCCTCTCCCCCCCCCCCCCCCTTCACATCATTCCCCGCAGTAGTGTCCCCTGCCCCCCTTCACATCATCCCCCACCATAGTGTTCTCTGCCCCCCTTCACATCACCCCTGCCCACTGTGGTGTCCCCTGCCCCCCTTCACATCACCCCTGCCCACTGTGGTGTCCCCTGCCCCCCTTCATATCACCCCTGCCTACTGTGGTGTCCCCTGCCCCCCTTCACATCACCCCTGCCCACTGTGGTGTCCCCTGCCCCCCTTCACATCACCCCTGCCCACAGTAGTCCTGTACCCCGCCCCCTCAAAGCAGTGTCCCCTGCCCCCAATAGCAGTGTCTTCTACTCCCCTCCCCCCACAGTAGTGTACTGTAACCTGTAACCCCCCCCCCCAAAAACAGTGTCCTCTGCCCCCTTTACATCACATCCCCCCCACTGTAGTGTCCTCTGCACCCCTCCCTCCCCCTAGTGTCCTGTACCCCTCACAGTAGTATCCTCTGCCCCTTCACCCCCATTGCAGTGTCCTCTACCCCCCACAAAGTGTCCTCTGCCCCCTGAAAGCAGTGTCCTCTACCTTCCCATTCCCCAAAGCAGTGATCTCTGTCCCTCTCACATCATACACACCCCTGTAGTGTCCTCTGCCCCCCCTTCTCCCAACAGTGTCTCCTCTGTCCCTTTCACATCACACACACATTTGCAAACAGTGTTGTGTAGGTAGCACTCTCCTACCTGACAGTGTGTATACAGCAGAGCAGAGGGCAGGAGACAGCATAGTGCATATTGCACGTGTACACCCACCCTACAAGGACAATGAAAAGTAAATTACACCTGAGGGATTTCGTTTAAAAAAAGGGGAATTTTGCCAGCTGACAGCCACAGTATACAGCTGCTTGTCAGCATAGTGGGTCTTATGTGATTTGTTCCCTGATAATTCTATGGAACACAGCCATATATCTATCATAGTCACAAACCGAGATATCCGCAGCAATCTCCTCACAGCTCAGCGCTCCTCAGACTACGCTCCGCCTCACACAAAAGCCCGCTTCTTTTCCCGCAATCTGATTGGTTCTTACCACCTTCCGCACCTTCTTTCCTCACACGACTATCCGCGCCTTGCCCCGCAATCTGATTGGCTAGTCCGCTTTCTGTGCCATACAGTGACTGGGAGTAGCAGCTTCGGGTACAACACGGTGCTCCGCCTACACAGTGGACAAGGACGTATTTGGAAGTCAGCAGGAAACAGCATGAAAACAGGGCTGGAGAGGCCTGCTAATGTATGTGTAACCTAGTCCTAGTACAACTGAGGGGATTGCTGAAAGGGTTAGTTCATCCTTTTACAAAAAAGTGAAAAGATGCCCACAGTAGTGTCCTCTGCCCCCTTCATATCATCCCCCACCATAGTATTCTCTGCTCCCCTTCACATCGCCCCTGCCCACAGTAGTGTCCTCTGCCCCCCTTCATATCATCCCCCACCATAGTGTTCTCTGCCCCCCTTCACATCACCCCTGCCCACTGTAGTGTCCCCTGACCCCCTTCACTTCACATCACCCCTGCCCACAGTACTGTCCTCTTCCCCCCCCCTTCACATCATTCCCCGCAGTAGTGTCCCCTGCCCCCTTCACATCATCCCCCACCATAGTGTCCTCTGCCCCCCTTCACATCACCCCTGCCCACTGTGGTGTCCCCTGCCCCCCTTCACATCACCCCTGCCCACAGTAGTGTCCTCTGCCCCCTGCACATCACCCCCCCCCCTAAAATTAGTGTCCTCTGCACCCCCCCCCCCCATAGCAATGTCTTCTGCCCCCTTCACATTACCTTCCCACTATAGTGTCTTCTGACCCCATAGGGGTGTCCTCTGTCCCCTCCCCCCTCAGTAGTGTCCTGCACTCCCCATCCCACTGTATTGTCCTCTCTCTCTCATAGTAATGTCCTCTGCCCCCTCCTTCCCACAGTAGTATCCTGTACCCCGCCCCCCTCAAAGCAGTGTCCCCTGCCCCCAATAGCAGTGTCTTCTGCTCCCCTCCCCCCACAGTAGTGTACTGTAACCCCCCCTCCCCCAAAACAGTGTCCTCTGCCCCCTTTACATCACGTCCCCCCACTGTAGTGTCCTCTGCACCCCTCCCTCCCCCTAGTGTCCTGTACCCCTCACACTAGTATCCTCTGCCCCTTCACCCCCATTGCAGTGTCCTCTACCCCCCCACAAAGTGTCCTCTGCCCCCTGAAAGCAGTGTCCTCTACCTTCCCATTCCCCAAAGCAGTGATCTCTGTCCCTCTCACATCATACACACCCCTGTAGTGTCCTCTGCCCCCCCCTTCTCCCAACAGTGTCTCCTCTGTCCCTTTCACATCACACACACATTTGCAAAGTGTTGTGTAGGTAGCACTCTCCTACCTGACAGTGTGTATACAGCAGAGCAGAGGGCAGGAGACAGCATAGTGCATATTGCACGTGTACACCCACCCTACAAGGACAATGAAAAGTAAATTACACCTGAGGGATTTCGTTTAAAAAAAGGGGAATTTTGCCAGCTGACAGCCACAGTATACAGCTGCTTGTCAGCATAGTGGGTCTTATGTGATTTGTTCCCTGATAATTCTATGGAACACAGCCATATATCTATCATAGTCACAAACCGAGATATCCGCAGCAATCTCCTCACAGCTCAGCGCTCCTCAGACTACGCTCCGCCTCACACAAAAGCCCACTTCTTTTCCCGCAATCTGATTGGTTCTTACCACCTTCCGCACCTTCTTTCCTCACACGACTATCCGCGCCTTGCCCCGCAATCTGATTGGCTAGTCCGCATTCTGCACCATACAGTGACTGGGAGTAGCAGCTTCGGGTACAACACGGTGCTCCGCCTACACAGTGGACAAGGACGTATTTGGAAGTCAGCAGGAAACAGCATAAAAAACAGGGCTGGAGAGGCCTGCTAATGTATGTGTAACCTAGTCCTAGTACAACTGAGGGGATTGCTGAAAGGGTTAGTTCATCCTTTTACAAAAAAGTGAAAAGATGCCCACAGTAGTGTCCTCTGCCCCCTTCATATCAGCCCCCACCATAGTGTTCTCTGCCCCCCTTCACATCACCCCTGCTCACAGTAGTGTCCTCTACCCCCTTCATATCATCCCCCACCACAGTGTTCTCTGCCCCCCTTCACATCACCCCTGCCCACAGTAGTGTCCTCTGCCCCCTTCATATCATCCCCCACCACAGTGTTCTCTGCTCCCCTTCACATCGCCCCTGCTCACAGTAGTGTCCTCTGCCCCCCTTCATATCATCCCCACCATAGTGTTCTCTGCCCCCCTTCACATCACCCCTGCCCACAGTAGTGTCCTCTGCCCCTCTTCACAACATCCCCCACTGTAGTGTCCTCTGCCCCCCTTCATATCATCCCCCACCATAGTGTTCTCTGCCCCCCTTCACATCACCCCTGCCCACAGTAGTGTCCTCTGCCCCCCTTCATATCATCCCCCACCACAGTGTTCTCTGCTCCCCTTCACATCGCCCCTGCCCACAGTAGTGTCCTCTGCCCCCCTTCATATCATCCCCCACCACAGTGTTCTCTGCTCCGCTTCACATCGCCCCTGCTCACAGTAGTGTCCTCTGCCCCCCTTCATATCATCCCCACCATAGTGTTCTCTGCTCCCCTTCACATCACCCCTGCCCACAGTAGTGTCCTCTGCCCCTCTTCACAACATCCCCCATTGTAGTGTCCTCTGCCCCCCTTCATATCATCCCCCACCATAGTGTTCTCTGCCCCCCTTCACATCACCCCTGCCCACAGTAGTGTCCTCTGCCCCCCTTCATATCATCCCCCACCACAGTGTTCTCTGCTCCCCTTCACATCACCCCTGCCCACAGTAGTGTCCTCTGCCCCCCTTCATATCATCCCCCACCACAGTGTTCTCTGCTCCCCTTCACATCGCCCCTGCCCACAGTAGTGTCCTCTGCCCCTCTTCACATCATCCCCCACTGTAGTGTCCTCTGCCCCCCTTCATATCATCCCCCACCATAGTGTTCTCTGCCCCCCTTCACATCACCCCTGCCCACTGTAGTGTCCCCTGACCCCCTTCACTTCACATCACCCCTGCCCACAGTACTGTCCTCTCCCCCCCCCCCTTCACATCATTCCCCGCAGTAGTGTCCCCTGCCCCCCTTCACATCATCCCCCACCATAGTGTTCTCTGCCCCCCTTCACATCACCCCTGCCCACTGTAGTGTCCCCTGCCCCCCTTCACATCACCCCTGCCCACTGTGGTGTCCCCTGCCCCCCTTCACATCACCCCTGCCCACTGTGGTGTCCCCTGCCCCCCTTCACATCACCCCTGCCCACTGTGGTGTCCCCTGCCCCCCTTCACATCACCCCTGCCCACAGTAGTCCTGTACCCCGCCCCCTCAAAGCAGTGTCCCCTGCCCCCAATAGCAGTGTCTTCTACTCCCCTCCCCCCACAGTAGTGTACTGTAACCCCCCCCCAAAAACAGTGTCCTCTGCCCCCTTTACATCACATCCCCCCCACTGAAGTGTCCTCTGTACCCCTCCCTCCCCCTAGTGTCCTGTACCCCTCACAGTAGTATCCTCTGCCCCTTCACCCCCATTGCAGTGTTCTCTACCCCCCACAAAGTGTCCTCTGCCCCCTGAAAGCAGTGTCCTCTACCTTCCCATTCCCCAAAGCAGTGATCTCTGTCCCTCTCACATCATACACACCCCTGTAGTGTCCTCTGCCCCCCCCCCCCCCTTCTCCCAACAGTGTCTCCTCTGTCCCTTTCACATCACACACACATTTGCAAACAGTGTTGTGTAGGTAGCACTCTCCTACCTGACAGTGTGTATACAGCAGAGCAGAGGGCAGGAGACAGCATAGTGCTAGACAGAAGGCAGGAGCTGCTGGAGATAACTTTTCATAATAGCAAGCTGGTGATTGGTTGCTAGGACTGCCTGCTGGTTAACTTAAGAGGTTTACTGAGGCAGCTCCTGCCCACCATCCAGCACTATGCTGTCTCCCACTCTCTGCTCTTCCGTGAACATGAGAGGGCAGAAGCTGGGGGGAAGGCAGAGCCGAGTTCATGATCTACTTGTCTGCTCCCCACAGTTGGCCAGTAGATAGCGATCGATGGTTTGTTGATCCCTGATTTAACTATTACCACCACCCTTAGGACCCAATTCCCTCCCTGCCACATTAGTCATGAAAATCGGAACTTCACTCTCTCAATCAACTGACTATTTTTAATCCTTATGCTGCTGCCATTAGTAAATAGATAGGAAGGTATATTCTATTTACTTATCTTTTTTTTTTTGCATTTCTTCAGTTACTTCCTGGTTTCCATGCCTAGGCAAATTGTCATATATCCCAGGAGTCTTCAGGAGGGTGCCTGCATGTCTGAGCTAAGGGCAGATGGATTCCAGGAAATAAATGTCACATGAATTATATGTCCTTACTCAAAATGGCCATGGCCAGAAATGCTATGGGGTATTATTCAAAGTGATTTCTCATCAAAATAAAGCATTAGGACGTGGATGGATGGGGAAGTTTGCTTTGAATATTAAAAATTAATAAAGTGTTTTTGGTTTGTGGTGCTCAGGTGCAATGTAGTTCCGCTTTAGTGGCTGATGATTCACTGGTTTAGGCTGCAGAGCGGCATGGCACTTAGGGGCCTCCACACCTTGCCTCTGAACATTATTAAATTCAGACCACAATTTAGAGGCCGCAATATCCTTTACCTAACTGTATAGCAATAAAGAATCCTCTATTAATTTCAGCAACATTCTTCCCATAAAATTATATGTGAACATACTTAACCACTGGCCAATAGTAATTTTACAGCTGCCCAACGGCTTCCCTGGGCACTGTGACTTACCAGTACGTCACAGCGTTCATGCGCATTGCATGAGCCCATGGGTGTGCAGTGGTGTGATCTGTAAACGCTGTTTCCACCGGACACAGCATATTGCGGTGCTGAGTATTGGGCTGCTGTGAGCAGCCCAGTTACCACGTGATGTGCGATCTTGTCACCTATTAAAAAGTAGTCATGAATGGAATCAATTCATGACATGATTTTTTACTGCTGAGTGTAATTGCTGATTGGTCACTAGTGATCACATGGTACCTGGGCCACTCACGGAACCCTGTACCATGTGATAGCTGTGAGCCAATCACAGCATCACAGTATTAAACAATGAGTAATGACTGAAAGCCATGCATGACAGTTCAAACTATTGTTGTTTCAGTGATCATCACTGTAACACGCTGTGACAGACCCAACCAGGATAGGGACTTTTGAAGAGGACTGGAGTGTAGCTGGCTAGCTAAGACCAGTCCTAGGTTGCTAATATGGTTCACATATATGTGTATACCAAACCTGCCAATAACCTCAGTACAGTGTATATGTGCATATGTTAAAGCCAAAAGCAGAATCATTGCTGTGATTTATGTCTTTGAATGTTATATGACATTTATATATTCATTGTGTTAGCAGAAGCAGAAAAGGAAAATATGCCTTTAAGAGTTAGTATAGAACTGAGCCAATCACAGACAGCCTCACACTGTACAGAGCCTTAACCAATACCTGCCAGTTTCACATTTGTGCCTGTGTAAAACTCCCTGCTAGAATATTTTAGAAACACATGCTCACCAGACAGAGGAGGAAACAGACAAAGTTCCAATCAGAGAAGCTCCATGGAGGCAGAGAAGGCCAAATAGGTATTTAATGCACTTGTGTGTTCCTCTATTGTTTAACAGTGCAGGTAAATCTGTGTCTAAAAACTGTTGTATGTGTTTACTTGTAGTTCCACCGAACTTACGAATCAAGTCACTGTAGAGTAATCATTTACAAATTTACGAACCTATCGAATTTACGAATTTAATGAATTAATCTAACAACATAAGCTAACGAATCTATCGAGATAAGCTATTGAATCAACCCAATGTAATACGAATTAAACCATTGTAATATGAAAGAAATAAGCCATTGTAAGCAGTGTTATATGAAGAAGATTGAAGTTATTAAAGAAGTTAACTAAAGTATTCAGTGTGCTCTTTAAACCTACTGCATCCATAGAGCGGCATTGGAGGAATTACAGAGTAAAGTCAGTCTAATCAAACAAAGAAACAGCAATTGCATAATTTTTCTGATGCCACAGCGCTCAAGGCACTACAAGTGCTGCGCCTGCCACATGAAGACTAGGCTGTTGCCTACTGACCATGGGCCCTGGCATCTGAGGGGGCTCTACTCTTTGGGAGTTGCGTGCCTGGGGGGACCTTTGGAGTTTTATTTTGGATTCAAGTCCATGTCTTGCCAAAAAACACACAGACTCTGAGAACTGGAGGACCCAGATACAGATTTGGGGCCTCTGTATCCAAACCAGCATTGACTGCTTCAACTCCCCTCCTAAACTCAGAGACTGTAAGCAGATGTTAATGTAATCAGCTCAAAACAACCTGATGCTGAGGTCTCTTGCTGTAATCTGTTTATTAAAGTGTGATGTGTTTACTGTGTCTTTGTCCCTTTGTTAATTGAGTCACCTATTGTTTCTGTCTGTTGGAGGTTCCTACATGATGGTATTAGTCTTGTGTCAACTTTACCTTGTTACCTAATCAGTGTGGGATGTTTATCCCAATGTGTAACATTTGTTTTTATTGTTCATGTGGGGACTGCCCCTATTTCTGAAGTGTATAAAAATCTGTATTTCTGTTCAATAAAGGAGTTCCAGTTTGCACCTAAGCTAGTGTCGTCTAGTTCTTGGGTGCAGTGCCCAGCTATAATACCTTGGTCCTGTGTCCGAGCGGTGAGGAAACACAAGCAATCACACTGTACAAAAAAAAAATCCCCAATCACCCCCTCAGAGTAGTACAGTGTTACTATGGCAACACTGAACTACTCTGATGACAATATGTACAGTGCCTTGAAAAAAGTACTCCTACCCATTGAAATTTTCCACATTTTGTCATGTTACAACCAAAAACGTAAATGTATTTTATTGGGATTTTATGTGATAGACCAGCACATAATTGTGAAGTAGAAGGAAAATGGTTCAGTGTGATGTGCAGAGTTAGTTTTTGGCCACACATACCGTTTTTGCTATTAGGCCAGAAAGTTACATTTTGGTCTCATCTGACCAGAGCACCTTCTTCCACATGTTTGCTGTGTTGCCCACATGGCTTCTCGCAAACTGCAAGCGGGACTTCTTATGGCTTTCTTTCAGCAATGGTTTTCTTCTTGACACTCTTCCATAAAGGCCAGGTTTATGGAGTGCACAACTAATAGTTGCCCTGTGGAACAAGTCCCGTTTGCAGTTTGCGCATGTGGGGGACACAGCAGACATGTGGAAGAAGGTGAAGAAAACCTGTTAGAGTCTGCAAAAGACTTAAGACTGGGGCTGAGGTTTAACTTCCAGCAGGACAACGACCTGAAACATACAGCCAGAGCTACAACGGAATGGTTTAGAACAGGGGTCCTCAAACTACGGCCCGCAGGCCACATGCAGCCCCCAGAGGACATTTATCCGGCCCGCCGGCAGGGGCGTATTTTCCGCGAGGAAGGAACACTAAGTACAGGGGCAGGCAAGGGGCTGCTGTATCTTACCTTGCTCTGTGTCCCAGTCCCACGACGATCCAGTCCAGGAAGCGCTGCTCCTTCATTCACTCCGGCCACTTCCTCACTAGATGTTTGCGCTGCCGCTCGGCTCCGCCTCCTTGGGCGCCAGAACTGTAGCTCAGGAAAGGCACACAGGCGGCCAATCACCTGCGAGGAGGCGGAGCCGAGCGGGCCCGCGAACATCGAGTGAGGGAGAGGCAGCTGACAGGTAAGTGTGCCGTGCATATGGTGCCTCTGCAACCAGTTATGCTGGCTGCAGCAGCACCATGCTGGAACAGGGGTCAGCAAGTTAAGTGTCATTGGTGTCAGTGGGAGGAATAGTGCCCCATCATTAGTGTCACTGATACTAATGATGGGGCATTATTCCTCCCACTGACACCAATGATGGGGCACTATTCCTCCCCCCACTGACACCAATGATGGGGCAGTATTCCTCCCCCCACTGAAACCAACGATGGGGCACTATTCCACCCCCCACTGACACCAACGATGGAACACTATTCCACCCCCCACTGACACCAACGATGGGGCACTATTCCACCCCCCACTGACACCAACGATGGAACACTATTTCTTCCCCCACTGACACCAATGATGGGGTACTATTCCTCCCACTGACACCAATGTTGGGACACTACCCCCCCCCACTGACACCAATGACGGGGCACTATTCCCCCCCACTGACACCAATGACGTACTATTCCTCCCACTGACACCAAAGATGGGGCACTATTCTTCCCACTGACACCAATGATGGGACACTATTCCTCCCACTGACACCAATGTTGGGACACTATCCCCTTCCCCCACTGACACCAATGACGGGGCACTATTCCCCCCCCCCCCACACTGACACCAACGATGGGGCACTATTCCTCCCCCCACTGACACTAATGATGGGGCACTATTCCTTCCACTGACACCAATGATGGGGCACTATTCCTCCCACTGACACCAATGATGGGGCACAATTCTTCCCACAGACACCAATGATGGGGCACTATTCCTCCCACTGACACCAATGATGGGGCACGTTTCTTCCCACTGACACCAATGATGGGGCACGTTTCTTCCCACTGACACCAATGATGGGGCACTATTCCTCCCACTGACACTAATGATGGGGCACGATTCTTCCCACTGACACCAATGATGGGGCACTATTCCTCCCACTGACACCAATGATGGGGCACTATTTCGCTCCATAAGACACACTTGGGGGGAAATGTCTGTGCGTCTTATGGAGCGGCCAGCCCAGTATTCCCGCCGCCGTTGTATGTCCGCAGCCTCTGGTCATCTCCTGTAATATGTCCGCAGCCTCTGGTCATTCCCTGTACTATGTCCGCAGTCTCTGGTCATCTCCTGTACTATGTCCGCAGTCTCTGGCCATCTCCTGTACTATGTCCGCAGTCTCTGGTCATCTCCTGTACTGTGTCCGCAATCTCTGGTCATCTCCTGTACTGTGTCCGTAGTCTCTGGTCATCTCCTGTACTGTGTCCGCAGTCTCTGGTCATCCCCTGTACTGTGTCCGCAGTCTCTGGTCATCTCCTGTACTGTGTCCGCAGTCTCTAGTCATCTCCTGTACTGTGTCCACAGTCTCTGGTCATCTCCTGTACTGTGTCCGCATTTGTTCATAGTTTTTTTTTTCAAACTATAGTCCGGCCCTCCAACGGTCTGAGGGACAGTGAACTGGCCCCCTGTTTAAAAAGTTTGAGGACCCCTGGTTTAGAACAAAGCATGTTCATGTGTTAGAATGGCCCAGTCAAAGTCCAGACCTAAATCCAATTGAGAATCTGTAGCAAGACTTGAAAATTGCTGTTCACAGGCACTCTCCATCCAATCTGATAGAGCTTGAGCTATTGTGCAATGAATAGGCAAAAATGTCACACTATAGATGTGCAAAGCTCATAGAGACATATCCAGAAAGACTTGCAGCTGTAATTGCAGCAAAAGGTGGTTCTACAAAGTATTGGCTTGGGGGGCTGAATACAAATGCACGCCACACCTTCCAGATATTTATTCGTAAAATATTTTGAAAACCATTTATCATTTTCCTTACACTTAACAATTATGTGCCGCTTTGTGTTGGTCTATCACATAAAATCCCAATAAAATACATGTACGTTTTTGGTTGTAACATGACAAAATGTGGAAAATTTCAAGGGATATGAATACTTTTTCAAAGCACTGTAAAAAAATTGTAAAAAACAGAAAAAATGTAAAAATAGAAAAAAGTGTTTTAAAAAATGAATTTAATAACATACTGTCACCAATCAGTATCCCTGCTCATCGTCACACCAGTCATATGATGAGACTGTACTTCTGGTGACAGAATGTAAGCAAAATTGTGAAAAAGAAACAAAGTTTATTGAATTTCTTCATTTTCTCAAAAATTGTGACAAAAAATTACAACTTAAAAAAACTTGCCATGCCTCTTAATAAATACTTGGATTGTCTACTTTCCAAAAAGGAGTCATTTGGGGGTTATATGTACTGTCCTGCCATTTTAGGGCCTCAAGAAATGAGTTAGGCTGTTAGTACTTCAGGACATCAGGACTGATCAATTTTCAATTATATATATACCATAGTTTGTAGACACTAAAACTTTTACACAGATAATAATGTACACTAATTTGCGTTATTTTTCCCAAAGAAATTAGTACAATACATTTTGGCCTATATTTATGGAGAAAGTTTATTTGCAAAACTTTTCTAACAGAAAGTAAGAAAAATTTTATTTTTAACCACTTGCCCTCCAGAGGATTTACTCCCCTTTCTGACCAGGCCATTTTTTTGCATTACGGCGCTGCGTTATTTTAACTGACAATTGCGCAATCATGCAATGCTACACCCAAATTAAATTTACGTCCTTTTTTTTCCCACAAATAGAGCTTTCTTTTGGTGGTATTTGATCGTCTGTGCGTTTTTAATTTTTTGCGCTATAAAAAAAAGACTGACAATTTTGAGAAAAAAATAAAATTTTTGACTTTTTGCTATTAAACATGTCCAGTAAAAAAAATTAAAAAATCAAATTTCGTCATAAATTTAGGCCAAAATGTATTTTGCTACATCTTTGATAAAAATAAATCCCATTACATATAAATTAATTGGTTTACGTAAAAGTTATAGCGTTTACAAATGGCATTATATATACTGGGATTTGTTTTTATTTTTACTAGTAAGGGTGGCGATCAGCGACTTATAGTGGGTCTGCGGCGGGCATTCTGACACTGGGGGGAACTGACTTCCTCAGTGACACCAATTCAGTGATCAGTGCTAATAAAAAGCACTGACACTGTACTAATGGCACTGGGCCAGAAGGGGTTAACGTGGGGCAATCAAAGGGTTAACTGTGTGCTTTTTTTACTATGTGTGGCTGTGTTTGTGCTTCACTGTAAGCACACTGCTTTGCATGGCTGTGCTATGCGGTCACATCAAAGCTGATTTTGATATCGTGCGACTTACAGTGAAGTCACATGATTTCAAAGTCAGGTGACTTGCCGATTTGAGGTGCGATTTGCAAGACATCTGACACAGATGTCTATGCAAATTGCACCAAAAATAGTGCATACACTACTTTAGAAATCAGTGCGGCTCCGACCAAGTCGGAACTGAACCAATATTACTGCTCTAATAGTGGACAATAGGGTGCGACTTGGCATACGATTTGCAAGTCTCATGGCATGAAAATCACATGCCAAGTTGCACCCTCTATGACCAGGGGCTTAAGGCCTGAAACTGCTGCTGGGCACCATCACCTTGGATCTGATATCTGCAGGCACAGAGCTGCACTCATGTACACTCTATAGCTTTTTGTCAGCAGGTACATGAAACGTTATGTAGGAAGGTTAGGGGTGGCTGAGCTGGGACTGCACAGTCAGTAATTAGACACTTGCAGAAGAGGAAGGAGTATTAATGATTGTCAATCACTGCTCTCCACTCTGCCCCTCCATCACTCACCGGAGCTTCGGGCAGGGTAGGGGGCAGGCATGGTTGGCTCTTGCTCTCAGCCATGGGCTAAAAACCAGAGGCAGCTGTTCAGCAGCAGGGTGGATCCAAGCAGTATTTTGGGGATCCTTCAGCTGCCCCGTCAGCTGATAGCAAGTAATAGCCTGCTATAACCTGACTCAGGCACAGGAGGACAAAAGTGACCCACAAGAGAAGTATGGCCAAAAAAAGCTTTGGCCATACTTCTCTTTAGACCTTGTTCACACAGATGTACTTAAAGCGAAGCTCCACCCAAAAGGGGAAGTTCCGCTTTAAGCCTTTGTCCCTTGCTCCCCATTAAGGATTGGCATCTTTGGGGAGCGGGTACCTGAATTTGACAGGTACCCACTCCCACTTCCGCTGCGATCGCCTAGGCGATCGGAAGCTGAAGTTTTCCTTCCTCTCCCCGTAGTCTTCTGGGACACATGACAGGTCTCAGAAGATTATAGGGCCATTCACAAAGCACAGAACTTCTGGCGCATGGGCGGTGGGCACCCGGCTGTGAAGCCACAAGCTGTCACAGTTGGGTGCCCACACTAAAGATGCCGGTGCCGGGGAGAGAAGATGGCCGGTGAAACTAGCCGTGGTGAGGACACTGCTGGACCGAGGGACAGGTAAGTGTCTGTATTTTAAAAGTCAGCAGCTACAGGTTTTTGCAGCTGCTGCCTTTTATTTATTTATTTTTTCAGCTGGAACTCTGCTTTAAGTGTACATCTGTGTGGACTGCCATGTTTGCCTGCATGAGTTGCACAGGTGTTCTGTGAGTCCGCAGGCAGGCAGTCCCATTCTATGTCTATGGGATGCAGCGGCTGCACACATACAGACAATACTCCCAATTTGATATCAATGCAATGCATGTAAGCAGTTTTTTTGTGACAACTCTTTACTGGGGGTCACAGATCTCCGGAAAGCCTTTTCTGCACATACAGTGTGGGGTGAGACACAGGGGGCTTCAGATCTGGATATCCTGTCACTGATACTAATAAGGGACCATCTTTCCAAACTTGTTACTATGTTTTCACAAACAGACTTTTTTAACTTTGCGTGTCGCTGGTCTGAATGGCATGAGCACTTTGGTATAACTTTGTTGCACTTTACTGTATTTATTTGCACAATCAGTGAGTTTGCATGGTAACATACAGTTCTGTTTATAGTATATATATCATTAAGGTCCCATATATTAGAATTGGTTGTCAGGAATCTCATACAGCAGATGCTCATTTCTGTGCAGCAGGTTCTCATTCTTATGCGTATGTGCAGAATCGTGCGCATAGAAGTCTAACAAGAACAGCAAGGACTAGAAAGCGCACACGGACGCACATTGGCACATACAGTGCTCAGCATAAATAGGTACACCCCTTTTGAAAAGCAAGATTTTAATCAGTATCTCAATGAACACAAGAACAATTTCCAAAATTTTGACAAAACTGAGTTTTAAACAACATTTGTTTAGCTCATTACATGAAAGTAAGGTTAATAATATAATTTGGATTACAAAGTCTCCAGTTTTACTCAAATTAGTTGATGCAACAATGAATACACCCCACAACAAAAACTACTACATCTAGTCTTTTGTATGACTTCCATGATTTGTAAGGACAACACCATTCTTCTAGGCATGGAATGAACAAGTTGGCAATATATTGCAACATCTATCTTTTTCTATTTTTCAAGAATGACCTCTTTCATAGCCTGGATATTGGCTGGAGAGTGATGCTCAACCTGTCTCTTCAGAATTCCATGTGGGTGTTCTATTGGGTTCAGATCAGAAGACATGCTTGGCCACTGAATCACTTTCACTGTGTTCTTCATGTTGGAAAAGAGCATGACGACCAAGGGCACAGAGTGATGGTAGCATCTTCTCTTTCAATATAGAGCAGTACATCTGTGAATTCATGATACCATCAATGACATGCAGCCCCCTGAAACCAGCAGCACTTATGCAGCCCCACAGAAGGACACTGCCACCACCATGTTTCATTGTAGGTGCCATGCATTTTTCTTTGTACTCCTCACCTTTGTGACGCCATACAGTTTTGATGCCATCAGTTCCAAAAACATTTACCGTGTTTCCCTGAAAATAAGACAGTCTTATTTTTTTTTTGGCTCAAAAAAACACACTAGGTCTTATTTTCGGGGTAGGTCTTATTTGTTAAATGGCCAGGTTTGAAAAGGGGTGCAGAGGTGAGCTGCAGGCAGTTGTGGATGAGGGTTACTATGGAGAGGGCCGGTTGATGACAGTTGTGAACTGCAGTCAGGTGTTGCAGGGATGACTTGACAGGTGAGTTTCAGACATGGTGCAGATATGAGCCACAGAAAGGGTGCAGGGGTGAGTTGCAGACGGGGAATGCAGAGGTGAGCTGTGGCCGGGGGGTGCAGAGCTGAGCTGTGGCCAGGGGGTGCAGAGCTGAGCTGTGGCTGGGGGGTGAAAAGGTGGGTTGCAACTCAGCTCACCTCTGCACCCCCCCAGCCGCAGCTCACCTATGCACCCTGTCTGCAACTCACCTAACTCAATTTACCTCTGCAACACCTGACTGCAGCTCACCTTTGCACATCCCCTCCCCCTCCACTGCCCTCATATGGTTAACTAGCTTTGCAAAACACAGCTGTCAGCAGCCGACCCCTCTCTGTAGTAACTCCTGTTTCGGGTCCTATCTTCCCACACAGTGCACCAAGCACACTTACTCACCGCTCTGCCTCTTCCCCACTGGCCGGTGATCACCTCTGGGGCATCGGCTTCCATGCATTAGGCTGCAGGAGGAGATGCCCCACCCCTAACCACACTGCATACTGCACCCGCAGATATCTGTTCCTTCCCTGTCCCACAGTGAGTACAGAGGTAGGGAGGTTCTGTAGGAGCAGATGGTGCTGTCACTTCAGCCGCACTTCATGTTTCGGCTGAAAAAAATCCCTGATCACAACTAGGTCTTATTTTTAGGGTAGGTCTTATACTTTAGCAATTCCCACAAATAGCACTAGGTCTTATTTTCAGGGTAGGTCTTATTTTAGGGGAAACAGGGTATCTTGGTCTCATCACTCCACAGTACAGAGTCCCAGTAGTATTTTTCAGCATGGGCCCTGGCAAATTGTAGGCATGCTTTTTTGTGCATCTGCTTTAGGAGAGGCTTCCTTTTTGAACAACACCCATGCATGCCATTCCTCTGCAGTGTACGCCGTATTGTGTCATGGGAAACAATCACCCCAGTTTGGCTTTCTACTTTAGCTAACTGCAGTGAACTTGCATGGCGATTTTCTGCAACCCTTCTCATCAGAAGATGCTCCTGTCAAGCTGTTAACTTCTATTGATGGCCTGGACATCTCTCTGAAATGGTTGCAGTTCCATCTTTCTTACATTTTTGTATCACTTTTGCTACAGTATTCTGACTGATAAGTATAGCTTTGCTGATTTTGTAGCCTTCACCTTTCTCATGTAAATAAATGATTTTCTTTCTCAGGCCTTGTGACATTTCTCTTTCATGTGGTGCCATTGCTGATAGCATGAAATGGGAATGGGTTTTCTTTGTTAAGTAATGCCCTTTTATAATCAACTGTCTGCTGGACACTGTAACAGCGTATACCCAGAGACTGACGCAGTCCTCCATTTTGTTAAGAATCTCCATGTTGTCTCTCATTTTTCCCCCTTTCCTCTCTGTTAATCCACAGGGACATATGTGTGTTGGAAGGGTCACAGGCAGGCTAGAGCACGGCAGGGAGCCCAGAGCTATAAAACACCTCTCTGAGCAAGGTGCCTGGCTGTCTGAGAAACCTGTGCCATTTAACACCTCGTAAAAGATAACAGAGCCTTCCCAGGAGTTCAAGGCATTCCAACGCAGCACGAATCAGATAAACACTTTTCGAAATCCATTTTTCCCCTATGTCTCATATCTTGGAATATGAGAGACTTACATAAAAACCAGACATATCATCAGATTGGCTAAGAGAAGACGAACAATTTAATGGGTCACTCACCTTGTCTCGAATACATAGGAAAGCCGAAAAATAGATCTCGTGAACCGTTCAGTGTATAATTTCATAATTCATATCTAATCAATCCTCAGGCGTGTCTGCATAATAATCTACCTGCGGGTGGAATGTCACTTGTGCAGATGGAAAGTTATGGGCCAAAATATGAGTTAGGAGAGATTTTGGCTCTAGTTGAAGTATCCGCCCAGACCTCCACGCCCTAAACAGGGTATTGGTCCTTGACTTCAGAGACACCCCCTGCTGGGGAACAACAAAATGGACTGTCAGGCCTAAGAGAGCTAAGTTGAAGACGTCTCCCATTTTAACATCAGTACCACCTGGGGAGACCCGTGCCCTTTTGTTCTGAAACTTGGATCTGCTAACCCAGGACTTTGGCAAGTACCTTAACCCTTTCACCTCTCTCTGATATCTCTTTGCTGTGCTGTTAGTCTCTGTATATTTATATATATATCTTAGTTACATCTTTTTCTGTAAATATTTTTATGGCACCCGTTTGACCTTTTAGTAATAAATCTTTCCTTCTGAAAGTATTGAACTGTTTCTATAGCACTTTATTGCAATTTACGAATTCCTGCCTCTGAAGAGAACTCTATTGTGTTTGTTTAACCCTCTGCATAATCGGCCTGCGGTGACCGTATTATGCAGACAAATATCTCAACCATTATAGTGTTTTAGCTGATATCACCAAGTTTCCTCTTTCTCTGTACAAAAAGGAGGTGGTGGCAGTGTGAAAAGTTAATTGTGTAATTAACCTGACCCATTAACAATCGATTCAGGCTGCCGGTGTATCGATTGTGGTCCAATTAGCTGGAAAATCGTTGCGCCACCCTGCTGAGTGTGGCATTGTTACGCAAATGACATCGTGGTTTTAGATCGGCTAGTCCTTCAGTCACAAGTTTGGTGAGAAGGTCTGGGAAATGACGCCGCGTTCGTGACATATTGGCTGGCAGCGTACGTGGGATAGTTGCATTAAGAGCTTCAGTGCAGTGTTAAAAACTAGCTCTGCACTGAAGGATTGTAACCTTTGTGGAAACAGTCCTTAGAAACAAGCGGTGCATACTTTTTTATATATATATAGTGAGAGATATATAGCAACAGCTCCTTCCTTTTCTCTGCTTCCTACTCTATCTATGCTTGCAATTATGCCTGGTGCAGGAGAATACAAGAAAATGAGCAAAAGTGATTTGAGTGCGGAATGTGCCTCAGGGGGAATGGACGTCGGTCGCAAAACTCGTGAAGATTTGATTAGTGATCTAGTGGAGTATGATAACCGAGCAGATCAGCTACCTACATTCCCAGTGGCTCAGAGATGGCCTCGCAGGATGGGCATACAGAGACTAACACTGGAGGATCACCGAATGGTATCGGCACACCACCGCCTGAGCGGGTCAGGACCGGAGTGCCTGTAACTAGCAGAGACTCTCCTCAGATGCAGGAAGCCCTGAAATGCATCCAGGAGACAGATCCTCTGGCCTACTTGCAGTTACTTGAACGCCAAGCAGCGACGGAGAGGAACGCCAAGCAGCGGTGGAGAGAGAGGAACGCCGAGCAGCGGCTGACAGAGAGGTTGCAGAACGCCAGGCTGAGAGAGAGGCGGTGCAGAGGGAAGCTGATCGTCGGCACGAGCTGGAGATGGCAAGGCTCCAGCCCCAGCGACAGGTGTAGAACCCCAGGTCCCTAGAGCACAGGGACGCCACTCTGGCCGTGGGCACAGCAGCCAAGTTTCCAGTGATGGAAAAAGATAGTGACATTGACACGTATTTACTGTCATTTGAAAAAACGTGCCGTCAGTACCATGTGCCCCCAGCTCATTGGGCTCGGTACCTGATACCAGGGCTACAAGGCAAGGCCCTGGACACGTTTGTAGAACTGCCAGAGGGGCAGGATGACGATTACAAAGTTCTAAAAGATGCCATCATCCGGAAGTACCAGATGACCCCAGAAGTGTACCGCAAGCGGTTCAGGTTCATGCAAAAGGGACCTGGGGACTCTTACACGGATGTGGCGAGTCGCTTACGCACCACATTCCGACAGTGGACTAAGGGACTGAAAGCTGACTCCTACGAGTCTTTGGAAGATCTCATGATACGAGATCAACTTCTGCACATCTGCCCGGCCGATGTCAGACAGTTTGTCTTGGAGAGAGAGCCAGCATCTACTAAAGCTGCAGCCAATTTGGCCAATACCTACGTTCATACGCGAGTGTCTGACCATCGCAAGGCTCCTCCGAATGGCTGGAAAGGGGGGAAATCGCCCCTAGCAACCCCTCCGACGTCGGTGAGTCAAGCTTCCCCTCCGCCCACACCTGCAGCACTTGGAGCCAAGCCATCCCTGCCTGACAACCGTAGATGTTTCACCTGTGGGAAAGCCAGACATCTCAGGACGCAGTGTCCTGAGCAGAAGCAGACGACATCATCTGACCAGCCGGCCAGCAATTCTTCTTCCGTGCTGTTCATCTGCAGGAAGATGCGGGTAACCCCCACCAACTTGCAGCCAGTCACTGTGGGCAACCGGTCTGTAACAGTTTTCCGGGACACCGGGGCAGAAGTCACCTTGATCCAGGCAGAGGTGATTGAGCAAAGGAACCTTATCCCAGGAAAGTTCCTTACCCTCACAGGAGTTGGGGGGACCCGTTCACGCATACCCTGTGCAAAGGTATTCATAGATTGGGGTGCGGGAAGGGGGATGAGGGAGGTGGGGGTCTCGGATGAAATTCCCACACCTGTTTTGTTGGGTGCTGATCTAGGCACTCTTGTATCTTATTATGCCCCTGCCGAGAATACCCGGAAGGGCCCCCTGGAACTCTCTGGACATGCCAAGGTACTGTGTGCAGATATTGGGGTAATGTCTGGGCAACCTGTGGATGGACAGAGGGAGGGGGCTGGGAATAGAGTGGGGCCACAGGATTCTCCATTAGGTGGAGAACGAGAAGAAATCCCCTTGCCTGGGGAGGTATCGTACTCATGTGTCATTGATAATATAAACATAACTCTTGATAATGATAATGATGACGATGATGATAATGTCAGTAATGTTGATGAAAATGTTGGTAATGCTAATGATGGTTATGATATTCATGATGGAACAAATGATGCATTTTCATTGTTGGGGGTCACCCACAGTGCTGTGAAGGGGGCAGAGGTACAATCTCTGAGGGCTGAGCAAAGGGATGGTCTGGATAGGCCTGTCCCTTGCTCAGGCTCAGAAGATAATGCCTTGATAAGTGCCCAGCCGTTGGCCTTGCATGGTACTGGGCAGCCGCCTGGGACTTGTAGTTCCACGCATAAGGCAGCACTGAAAAGCGATCCACAAAGGAACTTCAGAGGTCAGCTAGCTGAGGGCTTCCCTGCTGAGAAGGGTAAACAACAGCTGGCTAATACTTGTAGTCCCACATGCAGGCCAGCACTGGAAAGCCATTCACACAGGAATTTCAGCCTCTGGCTAGATGTGCGCTTCCCTGCTGGGAAGAGTCAACAAAGGCCTGACAGGGAAGATGGAAGGAATGGCCTAACCGCAGGGGGCTGGGAGCCTGAAAGCATGTCATTTGATCTGACCTGTCATGGTGTGTCAACAGGCAAACAAACATATGTCCTAGGCAGTGACAGCACACCTGGATTGGAAATGCGAGGGATCTCCGGTGCTCAGAGAGGGGGCTGCGGTCCTCAGCTCCAATCACCTTTCCGTTCCACTCAGGTCCCGAAGCTGCTGGCAATTCCTCTGATAGATGGTGTCTGGATTCTGGAGAACTCAGGGAGACCTCACAGTGCGGTTCAGGAGGTAGATGGCAGAATGTATGCCTCCCTTCTGCCTTTCGCCAACCTCACCTCCTAGGAGGTGCAGGCTGAATGGGCCAAAGAGACAGAGGGAATGGCGCAGTCAGGAATCCATGGGTCAGCTCGAATCTGGGTATCCCCGGTAATCTCGATCCCCAAACAGGATCCGATGACCAGGATTTTTGAGGAGCTTGGAAAACTGAGTGCCAGCCCTGTGGGTGTGGCACACCCCATGAAATGAAGCATCCGGAAGGTGCCCGCTGTTTAACCATCATGGACCTGAGCAGGGGGTATGGGCCACCATCTCTAACCCAGGAGGCTCAGGACAAGTCAGCCTTCACTACCCCATGTGGCTTGCCTGAATTCACGAGAAAGCTAGTTGGGGTTGAGAATGCACCAACCACCTCCCCAGGGGTCAGGAATGACCTGCAATCCGGAGTGGAACTGGGTGCAGTTGCCAACTCTAGGGGCCTTGCGGTGTTGGGCCCTGTCTGGGAAGAGCAACTAGGGCCCCTGTCACTAGTCAGGAACAAAACTGTCAGAGGGGCATGTCAGTGGTTCAGCTTTGGGAACTACCAGTAGGGAGAGACCCCCAGAGGTCTGGGCATGGGGAGACTGAGGCAATTGTGGCCTGGCCTGCTCCCCAGGCCAAAAAGCAGGTTAGGTGCAGCTGGCTACGGCAAGACACCTGGATGCAACTATCATGGCTCAGCTGGACCTGTGACTGACCTATCAGACAGGAAACTGGAGGAACTGGTGTCCTGGATGCTAGCAGGTAACGAGGACCGTTCATCTTGGATGAAGGTACCTGTGGACACATCTGGGAGGCGAAATCCAGAATTCGCCTGTCTGGTTCCGGTGCACACAGGCGCCATTACCTTCGGGCCAGATGTAGTCCTAGGCCTGAGGAAGAAGATGGGAGAGGGAAATCTCCTTCTCTACCTCGACAAGAAGCTACATATTAATATGTTAGCAGATGACACCTCTGAGCCGAAGTGTTTTGTGAACAGGTGGGCACCCCAGCAGTCACCACAGTATTCAGATAGCCACAGCCGACTGGTGCTCACCCGTGACTACTCACTTGGTTGGCCCAGCAGTGTTGCTAACCCAGGACTTTGGCAAGTACCTTAACCCATTCACCTCTCTCTGATATCTCTTTGCTGTGCTGTTAGTCTCTGTATATTTATATATATATCTTAGTTACATCTTTTCCTGTAAATATTTTTATTGCACCTGTTTGACCTTTTAGTAATACATCTTTCCTTCTGAAAGTGTTGAACTGTTTCTATAGTGCTTTATTGCAATTTACGAATTCCTGCCTCTAAAGAGAACGCTACTGTGTTTGTTTAACCCTCTGCATAATCGGCCTGCAGTGACCGTATTATGCAGACGATTATCATAACCATTATAGTGTCTAGCTGATATCGCCAAGTTTCCTCTTTCTCTGTACAAAAAGGAGGTGGTGGCAGTGTGAAGGGTTAATTGCGTAATTAACCTGACCCAGTAACAATCGATTCAGGCTGCCGGTGCATCGACTGTGGTAAAATTAGCTGGAAAATCGTTGTGCAGGGTGCAGCTGAGTGTAGCATTGTTACGCAAATGACATCGCGGTTTTAGATCGGCTAGTCCTTTGGTCACGAGTTTGGTGGGAAGGTCTGGGGTCTGACGCCGCGTTCATCACAGACACCTGTTTAACCTCCCTAGCGTTCTGATTATGTCAGTATTTCTGTGCTCAAAGCAGTACATTTTTTTGCATGGAAATATGTATTTTTTGTATTGTAGGCCTGTAATTTTTAGGAATAACTCACTGAAATCTGTCCGAACAAGAGTCTAGTAAACATCCCGGGTATGTTAAAATTTGAAACACGAAATTTGAAATCTAGCGCCAAGTTTGCACATCACTGAGCAAATTCGCAAAATCGTTTTCAGTGTCTGATGACGAATTTCCCCACGAATCATTAGCACTCAATTCTGCAAGTGGTTCTAATTTACTATCCCTGTTCTCTAGCTGGTCTAAAACCATTTTTGACCTAAAGGGACACTTTTTTGGACGCCATGGACTTTTCTCAGTTTCCAGGCAGAAAGAACGGTAAAAATGCAGGCAGGGCACAGGACAAAGCACTAGGGACAAATGTATGTGAAATGCTTTGATACAGTAATGTTTTACTATGTGATTTTAGTGTATTTAGTGAATGTCACTTTTTCACATTTTTGAATTTCCTGCCATTCCGTCCCCCGTACGTCCCGATGTTGCAGGGAATGGAACCCAGAAGACAGGTGCCGGCATCCGCTGGAGGTCATTGCAGGGGACACTGCAGGAGGGTACATCGCGGGAGCGCAGTTCAAGGTAAGTGAAGAAGAGATCCCGGAGCAAAGCTGCAGGGTATTCCCGAGTGTAGCTAAGGGTTACCACTTGTGGGGCTGAAACTACCCCGAGCTACAGTGGGGATGGAAAGTTTGGGCACCCCAGCTAAAAATTTGTATTAATGTGCATAAAGAAGCCAAGGAAAGATGGAAAAATCTCCAAAAGGCATCAAATTACAGATTAGACATTCTTATAATATGTCAACAAAAGTTAAATTTTATTTCCATCATTTACACTTTCAAAATAACAGAAAACAAAAAAATGGCGTCTGCAAAAGTTTGGGCACCCTGCAGAATTTATAGCATGCACTGCCCCCTTTGCAAAGCTGAGACCTGCCAGTGTCATGGATTGTTTTCAATCATCATCTGGGAAGACCAGGTGATGTCAATCTCAAAGGTTTTAAATGCCCAGACTCATCTGACCTTGCCCCAACAATCAGCACCATGGGTTCTTCTAAGCAGTTGTCTAGAAAACTGAAACTGAAAATAGTTGACGCTCACAAAGCTGGAGAAGGCTATAAGAAGATAGCAAAGCGTTTTCAGATGTCAATATCCTCTGTTCAGAATGTAATTAAGAAATGGCAGTCATCAGGAACAGTGGAAGTTAAAGCAGCATCTGGAAGACCAAGAAAAATATCAGACAGAACAGCTCGCAGGATTGTGAGAAAAACAATTCAAAACCCACGTTTGACTGCACGATCCTTCCAGAAAGCTCTGGCAGACACTGGAGTTGTGGTACACTATTCCACTATAAAGAGATACTTGTACAAATATGGTCTTCATGGAAGAGTCATCAGAAGAAAACCTCTTCTACGTCCTCACCACAAAAATCATCGTTTGAACTTTGCAAATGAACATATAGACAAGCCTGATGCATTTTGGAAACAAGTTCTGTGGACCGATGAGGTTAAAATTGAACTTTTTGGCCGGAATGAGCAAAGGTACGTTTGGAGAAGAAGGGGCACAGAATTTAATGAAAAGAACCTCTGTCCAACTGTTAAGCATGCGGTTGGATCAATCATGCTTTGGGGTTGTGTTGCAGCCAGTGGCACAGGGAACATCTCACGAGTAGAAGGAAAAATGGATTCAATAAAATTTCAGCAAATTTTGGATGGTAACTTGATGCCATCTGTGAAAAAGCTGAAGGTAAAGAGAGGATGGCTTCTACAAATGGATAATGATCCTAAACACACCTCGAAATCCACGGGGGATTACATCAAGAGGTGTAAACTGAAGGTTTTGCCATGGCCTTCACAATCTCCTGACCTCAACATAATTGAAAATGTATGGATAGACCTTAAAAGAGCAGTGCGTGACAGACAGCCCAGAAATCTCAAAGAACTGGAAGACTTTTGTAAGGATGAATGGGCAAAGATACCTCAAACAAGAATTGAAAGACTCTTGGCTGGCTACAAAAAGCGTTTACAAGCTGTGATACTTGCCAAAGGGGGCAGTACAAGATATTAACTCTGCAGGGTGCCCAAACTTTTGCAGACGCCATTTTTTTGTTTTCTGTTATTTTGAAAGTGTAAATGATGGAAATAAAATCTAACTTTTGTTGACATATTATAAGAATGTCTAATCTGTAATTTGATGCCTTTTGGAGATTTTTCCATCTTTCTTTGGCTTTTTTATGCACATTAATACAAATGTTTAGCTGGGGTGCCCAAACTTTCGATCCCCACTGTACACTCGGGAATACCGCCAGGGAGGTTATTGAATAATTAGACTCACCTTTCATTGGGACGTATTTATTTTTACAACATGGTCTTGAATGAATTTGTCAGGAAAATCCTGTGTGCAAATTAACAAATCTGGTTTGCAATCAATGGCCCACATTTGTGGCAGTATTTTGTAGTAGTGTTACATAGAAAATGTGGATTCTGAAAGGAAAGTAATGGTTTTCAGACAAATCTGTTGGGGTGTACTCATGCTGAGCACTGTATCTGCAAGCACATATAGGCGTGCTCACGCATCCACAGATTGTGGCGCCCAGCAGCCTATTAAAACTGAGAGTCTGCCTGGCTTCGGTGCTGGATTGTCTTCAGCTGTAGTTCCTGTGTTCTTAGTTCTTGAAAGTCTGCTACGTCTCTGCCTCCTGACTTTTTATCTCATTGCCAGCAAGTTACCGACTTCTGCTTGTTTCTGACCTTGAACTTGATCCTGACCCTGCACTTGTCTGCCTGGCTGCTGCTGAACAAGGCTTGTGACCAGCCTTCATATTACCATTGGGAGGACTCCTGTGCTGCCAAACTTCAATCCACTACAACAGTTTACTGGCACCTGTGCCCTTCCACTGCCTTAGCAGTCCCTGTCTCCACTACCAGGGGTGCTTGGACAGGAAATGCGAAGGAGGCCACCTTCGTCATCTTAGGCTCCACTGTCAGATACGTGACAATGGGTTTTCATGACCACATACAGTATATGTGCAATATAAATTGGATTTATTTATTATTTTAGTGTAATCATTTATAGCGATGCACTTTATGCTTTCAACGTATATGTACTCTGTATCAGGGTTTACTATCAACTGCTGGTAGATGATATAGTTCCTTTTGCCTTAGCGTGTGATACTGTGTCACAAAATTACAACAGTTTGAAAACATTGGGGTAGATTTACTTAAACTAGTGCACTCCCTAAATCTGGTGCCACTGTGCGTGGTAGCCAATCAACTTCTAACTTCAGCTTGTTCAATTAAAGTGGTTCTAAAGGCTCAAAGTTTTTTACCTTCATGCATTCTGTGTATGAAGGTAAAAAACCTTCTGTGTGTAGCATCACCCCCAGCCCCCCTAATACTCACTTAAGCCCCCTCTTGATCCAGTGATGTGCACTGGAGTCTCGGCTATCCAGGGCTTCTCATTGGCTGAGATAGAAGCGGGAGTCATTGGCTACCACTGCTGTCAATCACAGACAGTAAGCCAATGAGAAGGGAGACGGGACGGGGTTGAGCCGTGGCTCTATTTGTGAATGGACACATGGAGCAGCGGGTGCCCCCATATCAAGCTGTTTGCTTTGGGGGCACCCGACAGGAGAGAGGAGTCAGGAGAGCCTATGGGGGACCCAGGCTGCTCTGTTCAAAACCACTGCACACAACAGGTAAGTATAGACATGTTTGTTATTTTTTTCTTTAACCACTTGCCAACCAGCCATTGTAGAAAAACGGCTACAGGGTGGCACCGCTGCGCAAAATCACATTTTAAAACGTGATTTTCCAAAACAGGCATTGCGGCCGTGGGTGTCAATCACCGGGTCCCGGCTGGTCATTACCCGCCGGGTCCCAGCCATTGCTGGTAAACAGAGACACAGAGCACAGCTGCATTGTTTACAATACATTGCTCTGCTTCCTGTCAGCTCCTAACACACTGTTCCTGAGAGCGGAGTTTAGCTCTCGGGATCAGTGTGTTCCTGTGAAGTACACACCCCTCACAGAGCTAACCCTTTGATTAAATAAAAATGTTAACCCCTTCCTCCCCAGTGCCATTAGTACAGTGTCAGTGTTTTTTTTTTGCACTGATCACTGTACTGGTGTCACTGGGTATGTCAGTGACCCCAAATCAGTTCCCCCCCCAGTGTCAAAATGTCCGCCGCAGTCCTGCCATAAGTCGCCGATCACTGTCATAAATCGCTGATCACCGCCATAAGTCGCTGATCGCCACCATTATTAGTATAAAAAAAAAATCCCAGTATCTTTCCCGCCATTTGTAGACTCTATAACTTTCACGTAAACCAATTAATTTACACGTATTGGGATTTTTTTTTAGCAAAGACATGTCACAGAATTCCTTTTTAGCCGAAATTTATGACGAAATTTGATTTTTAAATTCTTTTACTGGACATGTTTTATAGCAAAAAGTCCAAAATATTGTTTTTTTTCTCAAAATTGTCAGCCTTTTTTTTTATAGCGCAAAAAATAAAAAACGCACAGGTGATCAAATGCCTCCGAAAGACAGCTCAATTTATGGGAAAAAAAGACGTAAATTTAATTTGGGTGCAGTGTTGCATGACCGTGTATTTGTCAGTTAAAGTAACACAGCAACGTAACACAAACCGCTTCTGTAACCGCTTCCTGACCGCCCTATAGCAGAAATACTGCTACAGGGCGGCATGGAAAAATCACAACTGTATATATATATACATGATTTGCGCTCCCTTGGTTTTCATGCCCCTCCCAGATAGCGTCAGATTGCCGTCGGTCACATTTAACCCCTTGACTGCCAGGATGACGCTCATGCACAATAAACCTCCATTGCTAGTATAGTGTCTGAACGGATCAATATCTTTGATCAGATCAGCACTATAACAGCGTTCACATTAGTATAGCGTCCCCAAAAACGCAGCGTTAGCGGGATCAGCCCTGTCACCTGCGTTTAGCCCCTACGCTTACCCCCCCCTTCTCCCCCAGCAAGTGCAGTGTCAGTAGGTCACTGTCACTTGATACATTGCACACAAAACCGCAGTGTTCGCAGAATCAGGCCTGATCTCTGTTAACACTTGCCGGTAAATTTTGATGACTCTCATATGCAGCAGAGTGCCAGTACTAGTGCCGCTCTACATTTTGGTGAACTGGCGAGCACCAGCGGTCTAGTACATCTTGGTTTTTTACATACCTCTTAGATTGTAAGCTCCCAGGATCAGGGCCCTCCTAACCCTCTTGTATTGAACTGTATGGTTCTGTATTGTCTCTCGTTATATTGTAGCGCTGAGCAAACTGTTGGCACTATATAAATCCTGGATAATAATAATAATAATAATACCAGCACTGCAGTATGACTTGGTGACGTGGCGAGTCCCATAAGTTCAGTACAAGCCGGTGCTTTGGCGAGCACAAGAATTGTCCCGCAGTCACCAAGAATTCGCACATAGGCCCATAGAGTTCTTAGTATCCTTCCGGATGTGCTTGCAAATCCCGATTGACAGTCCACAAATTCTGCAGCACCCGTACTTCCCCCATTCACTGCCCAACCCGGAATTCAGGTGGAAATAGCAAATTTAACTACTCCCCTTGATTTTTGTTTTTCACAGAATATCTGTATGCTTTGATTGTAGATCAAAGCAATTTATATGCACAACAATTTATCGCCGCCAACCCAAATTCAAACCTTGCCAGACCAGTCGCATGAAAACTCATTACGGTTTCCAAATTTACTTTTTTTTGGGACCTAACTCTCAACATGGGCATTACTAAAAGAAATTAATTGCAGTTGTATTGGTCCACAGACCCGATTCATCATATCCCGTGTTCTCTGCTGCCATGGCCAGGCATAAATATGAGAGTATAATGTGTTCATTTCAACGACAATACACTCTGTCATCCTCGGGATGACCCTGAATTTGACCGGCTCCACAAAATTCAGCCCCTCGCAAATCACCTTAACCAAAAATTTGCAGATGTCTATAATCCCCAGCAAAAAATCTGCGTTGATGAGTCCCTGATTAATTTTTCTGGCCGCCTTGCATTCAAAAAATTCCTCCCCAGCAAGCGTGCCAGATATGGGGTCAAGATGTAGAAGACCTGTGGGGACAACAGGCTATACTTATAAGTTTCGGATTTACGAGGGAAAAGATAGTCACGTGGAGCCCCCCGGATGCCCAGACTACATGGGGAGCAGTGACAAGATAGTTTGGGGCTTGGTGTCATCCTTTTTCCATATGGGGTACCACTTATACGTGGACAATTTTTATTCAAGCGTGCCACTATTTAGACATTTGTACAATCTTGGAACTGGTGCATGTCGCAAAGTGTGACCTAATGTGTGCCCACCATTAGAAGTGGGTGGATGCAGGGTGGTATATTCTAATGGTGGGCATACCACACACTTTTTTGGCAGAGATTTCTTTTCTTTTTCCCCATTCAGTCCATAGGCTGCATACAAAAAAAAGAACAGCATATACACCCAACAAGGACCAGCGACGTACTGGTACATCACTGGACTTTGAATGGTTATACCAGGATGATGCCTACAGCTGCCATCGGGGGAACCTGAGAATGCAGCCGGTGTTTCTGCCAGCTGACCATAGAGCTGATTGGAGACCAAAGTGGTGCCAATCATCTCTATAGTCTAAGAATTCGGAAGCCACAAACATTTCATTACTTCAGTTTCGCAGGATATAAACAGTGCCATTTGTAAATTGGGAAAGCATCTGATCACACCAATCTTGGTTTGATTAGATAATGTAAGGGCAGAGGAGATATCTAGAGCCTGATAGACCCTAGATTTATCAAAAAAGAATATATGACAATGCCCACTGAAGTTATAGGGGACATTTGCAGTCCCTGTGATAGCATTAAAAGTGATAAAAAAAAAATGAAAGGTACAATGTAAAAATAATGTAAAAAATCAAAAACTCGCCCCTCCCATGCACGCACACCTGTGTGCACAAGCGTTGACCCTGTGCCGGTATGTAAACAGTGGTTGCACCATACATGTGAGGTATTGCCGTGAACGTCAGATCAAGGGCAGTAATTCTAACACTAGACCTCTGTAAATCTAAAATGGTAGCTTTTAAAGCGTTGCCTATGGATATTAAAAATGTATGCAGTTTGTTGCCATTGCACGGGGCATGTGCAGTTTTAAAGCATGTCATGTTTGGTATCTATTTACTCGGCATTCTATCATCTTTTATATCTTACCAAATAATTGGCCAATATATTGTGTTTTTGGGCATTAAAAGTAAAAAAAGTGTATTTGTTTTTAAAAAATTGCTTTTTAAAAATCGCTGCTCGAGTACTATGTGCCATAAAAAATTGTAGTACCCACCATTTTATTAATTAGGGTGTCTGCTTTAAAAAAATATATAATGTTTGGGGGTTTAAATTAATTTTCTTAAAAAAAATACAGATTTTTTTCATGTGAACAAAAAGTGTCAGAAAAGGCTTGATCTTCAGGTGGTTAGAAGAGTGAGTGATGTGTGGCATAAACTTCTGATGCTAGGCATAAAATGCCCCACCCCCCAAAACAACCCCTTTTTAGAAAGTAGACACCCCAAACTATTTGCTGAGAGGCATATTGAATCAATAGAAGAATTTATTTTTTTACTACAAGTTTTTGGAAAATGACACAAAATTGTCACTTAAATGATTTACTGCTCACACATGCCATGGGTATATGTGGAATTACTCCCCAAAATAAATTCTGCTACTTCTCCCGAGTATGGGGATACCACATGTGAGAGATGTTTTGGCAGTCTAGCCAAGTACAGGACCCCAAAATCCAATAAGCACCTTCAGGCTTTTAAAGGGCTTTATTTCCTCATTACACTTCCAGACTACCTATCACAGTTTCAGAGGCCCTGAAATGCCAGGACAGCACCTAACCCCCCCAAATTACCCCTTTTTGGAAAGTAGACACCCCAAGGAATTTGATAAGAAGCATGGTAAGTATTTTGCAGATCTCATTTGTTGCCACAAGTTTCTGGAAAATGAAGAAAAAAAACAAAAACATATTTTTTCTATTTATTTTTATATTTCAAAACATTGTGAGAAAAAATACTCACCATGCCTCTTTTTAAATTCCTTGGGTTGTCTACTTTTCAGAAAGGGGTCATTTGGGGGGGTTTGGTGCTATCCTGGCATGTCAGTAAACTCATAGGGCACAGACCAGCGTCTGCCCAGGTTCATCGCCAGTCCTTTGCGTTTCCAGACATAAATTTTGTTTGGGTGCAGCATTGCAGGACCGCGCAATTATCAATTGAATTAGTGCAGCACCGAGTAGCAAAAAGATGCCTGGTCATTAAGGGGGGTAAATCCTCAGGAATGCAAGTGGTTAAAAAATACAAGCCTTTAGAATCACTTTAAGCTTTGGCAATAAAATCTGAAAGCTGATTGGTTCCTATGCAGAGCTGCACCACGTTTTTCACTCTCCAGTTTTAGTAACTCACACACTCACACAGCTGTGTGCAAATTTAATAGATACAAGTGCCAAGATAGAGTCCAAATGGGACCAATATAAATCAATAGTGCCCAAAAAGATCCTAAAATTGGATCTAAAGGTGATGTGGAAAACAAACTAAAAACGTATGACATAGAGTCCAAAATGGGACTGCACACACAAGTGCTACAACACCCCCCCCCCCCAAACAAATGCACTATAGGCATAGATCCCAATCCACATACAGACCAAAAGCAATGTGTCACTCAAAATTATCAAAACGCACCTAAACAGTGCATGCGTGATAAAACAATAATATCGAATAGACATAATGTGCTTCAAAAACATAAAAAACCGCATAACACAAAAATGGCATATACTGAACACATACAGTTGCAAGAAAAAGTATGTGAACCCCTTGGGATTACGTGGAGTTTTGCATGAATTGGGCATAAAATGTGCTCTGAACGTCATCGAAGTCACAACAATAGAAGAACACAGTCTTCTGAACATAATACTACACAAACATTAGATGTTGCCATGGTTTATTTGCACATAACATGTAAACATTCACAGTGCAGGGAGGAAAAAGTATGTGAGGCCCTAGCTTAATGACTTCTCCCAGAGCTAATTGGAGCCAGGAGTGAGCCAACCTTGACCCCAATCAGTGTGATGATATTGGATGTGTTGCTCACAGCTGTCCTGCTCTTAAAAAACACACACCTGTTTTGGGTTTACTGGTTTCAAGAAGCACTGTCTGATGTGAACCATGCCTCACAGAAAAGAGCTCTCAGAAGACCTACGATCAAGAATTGTTGACTTGCATGAAGCTGGAAAGGGTTACAAAAGTATCTCCAAAAGCCTTGATGTTCATGTGTCCACGGTAAGACAGACTGTCTACAAATGGAGAAAGTTTAGCACTGTTGCTACTCTCCCTAGGCATGGTCGTCCTGTAAAAATGACTGCAAGAGCACAGCACAGAATGCTGCTTGAGGTAAAGAAGAATCCCAGAGTGTCAGCTAAAGACCTACAGAAATCTCTGGCACATGGTAACATTTTTGTTGACACATCTACAATAAGGAAAACATTAAACAAGAATGGAGTACATGGGAGGACACCACGGAGGAAGCCATTGCTGTCCAAAAAGAATACTGCAGCACGTTTGAAGTTTGCAAAAGAGCACCTGGATGTTCCACAGCACTACTGGCAACATATACTGTGGACAGATGACACCAAGATTGAGTTGTTTGGGAAGAACACACAACGCTATGTGAGGAGAAAAAAAGGCACAGCACACCAACATCAAACCTCATCCCCACTGTGAAACATGGCGGAGGGAGCATCATGGTTTGGGGCTGCTTTGCTGCCTCAGGGCCTGGAAGGATTGTTGTCATTGATGGGAAAATGAATTCCAGAGTTTATCAAGACATTTTGCAGGAAAACGTAGGACCATCTGTCCGCCAACTGAAGCTCCGCAGAGGATGAGTGATGCAACAGGACAATGACCCAAAGCATACAAGTAATTCAACAAAACAATGGCTGCAACAGCACAGAATACGCCTTCTGGAGTGGCCCAGTCAGAGTCCTGACCTCAACCCGATTGAAATGCTGTGGCGTGACCTTAAGAGAGCGATTCACACCAGACATCCCAAGAATATTGCTACACTGAAACAGTTTTGTGAAGAGGAGTGGTCCAAAATTACTCCAGATCATTGTGCAGGTCTGATCTGCAACTACAGGAAACGCTTGGTTGAGGTTATTGCTGCCAAAGGAGGGTCAACCAGTTATTAAGTCCAAAGGTTCACATACTTTTTCCTCCCTGCACTGTGAATGTTTACATGTTATGTGCAATTAAACCATGGCAACATCTAATGTTTGTGTAGTATTATGTTCAGCAGACTGTGTTCTTCTATTGTTGTGACTTAGATGACGTTCAGAGCATATTTTATGCCCAATTCATGCAAAACTCCACGTAATGCCAAGGGGTTCACATACTTTTTCTTGCAACTGTATATCAAATGCAAAAAGTCCTATGAGGTGAATAACACCTATTTGGTATCAAATAATGAACCCTTTGTGACGGTGAACAAAAGGTGATGACAGGTGTTAAGAAGATATCCAAAAATGACTGCAATGCCCGCTCTCCTCCTTGTTTCGACCCGCACAGGGCCAAAACGCCTTTAGGATCTCTACAATGGATCCTTCATGCATGGGACTCCTCCAAACTCTCCACAATGATCTCCCGTCAAGTATATGCTCAAAAGACTGTAGATCTCCTCTCCAGACAGATATGCAATAAGTGGCCAATCATTCCATCATGAAATACAAGTAAACACCTCCATAGTGTAATACCGTTTATTAAATGAAGAATATAGTACCAAACTTTTGCAATATGCACTCACATTTCATTTAATCTTTCTTATAGCATTGATTTTATCCAAACCTCATGTCAGATGTAGTTGCATGGGTGTCTCAATATGGCATCCAGACCGGAAGTGGGTCACCACCTGCGGCCCTGTGCGGGTCAAAACAAGGAGGTGTGTGGGCATTGCAATCATTTTTGGATATCTTTGTAACACCTGTCATCACCTTTTGTTCACCTTCACAAAGAGTTCATTATTTGATACCAAATAGGTGTTATTCACCTCACCAGACTTTTTGCATTTGTTATATGTGTTCAGTCAATGCCATTTTTGTGTTATGTGTTTTTTTATGTTTTTGCAGCACATTATGTCTATTTGATATTATTGTTTTATCACACATGCACAGTTTAGTGCGTTTTGATAATTTTGAGTGGCACATTGTTTTTTGTCTGTATGTGGATTGGGATCTATGCCTATAGTGCATTTGTTTGTGGGGGGGTGTTGTAGCACTTGTGTGTGCAGTCCCATTTTGGACTCTATGTCATACTTTTGTAGCTTGTTTTCCACATCACCTTTAGATCCAATTTTAGGATCTTTTTGGGCACTATTGATTTATATTGGTCCCATATGGACTCTATCTTGGCACTTGTATCTATTAAATTTGCACAAGGCTGTGTGAGTGTTGTGGACACCTGGTATTATTATCACTTTACATGATTTGTGTATTTATATTCATTTATAATATTTTTTATTATTTTTCATATATTGTCATATCTAATATTCACTTATTTGGGTTTCACATGGTATTAGCGCCACATCATTTTGTTATTTTTCACTTATGTATCATTAGGTATATGATTGGATGTTGGCAGCTGTACCTTCTTTATTAATATTGCAGGGACTTAGTTAGGAGTGCAGGAGGTTCTTCACTCATTTAAATCATTCACCCATTTACAATTGGAGTTTCGGGTGCCAGGTACATGGTTTTTTAGGTACCTTCAATTAAGACATGCAGCCACATCTCAGTTAGGACTCAGGGATGTACGATTTATTAACTCAGTATTGGAAAACGCAGTTAAACTCTGAATACTCTTAGCTGATCTCTTCTTATTATAGTACTTTACTAAAAAGTACTCCAACTGGTCTACATATCCTCCAATCCTGATGGACACAAGACATCCCGGACCTTTCAGATGTAAACTGAGATGAACTTCTGCATAATTACTTCACCACTACTATTTTTGCAAAGGATAAATTGATTCAATTACGCATTTTTCACAGAATGTATTATACACCCTTAAGGCTCTTTCAGATGCAAAATAAAGATATCCCTGAATGTCATAAGTCTAGGGAAGATCTTCACATGCTTTGGAGCTGTGAAAAGATTTGTCCCTTTTGATCGATGGGTACCCAGTTTTTTGCTACGCATTTTGATTTACCGAATGTTTGTAATCCCAAATGTTGTGTTAGAGCCTGGGTCCGAACCTGGGCCTTCTGCAGTGAAAGGCAATGTTTCTTTTGCTGAGCCACCTGGAATGCTGGACAGCTCCCTTGACAATTATTTGGATGATCCTACCTTGACCTTGTTTATCTTGAACCTTGAACCCCTTGCTCCTCCCTTGAACTTCCCGATAAAAGCCATGTCTCTGCATTTCCTGTTTGCCAGATTATTGTGTCTTTTCCAGCCAGTATCTCGCTTTGTCTCTCCTGCTGCCATCCATACCTTCACTACTGACCTTTGGCTTGTTCCTTGACTATGATTCTGCCTCATCCCAACCTGCTACCACTTGTTACCGACCCTTGGCTTGTTTACTGGCTACGCTTCTGCTAGATCCCTACCTGCCATATCTGCTACTGGTTCCTGGCTTGCTCACTTCCTGGTGGGGTGATCCTGAGAACTGCAACCTGGTACTAATGCAGCGAAAGCCATCTCCACCATCAGGAGGTCTGGTGAATACCGGTTAGTGCTTAGACCCCGCACCTCAGGTGAGCCCGCGTCATTTCCCAGGGTGACCTGCCTGTGTACCTATCCTGCTGGTTTCAGGTAAGCCTTACACTGCTATAGCAACTGGTCTTTGAGCCTCACCCCTGATCATGACAGAATAATCTGGCCCAAATATGGAGGTCACTATAGCAAACGTTGTGGCTCCTCTTAGGCAGCAAATTGCTGAGCTGCAGGAATTCGGGGTTACCCATCAGGAAAAAGTTGCCAAACTAGAAAGCATAGTGGGTAGGCAACAGGGAGAGATTCAGACTCTCCAGAGACAACTGCTGAACCGAGATGATACCAACTCACATATGCCCCAGCCCCAACCAACAAAGTTTAATGGAGACCACCGCCACTACAGGGGTTTCCTTAATCAATGTCGCATATATTTCCAAATGCACCCTGCTGCATTTCCTTCAGAGAAAAAGAAGGTAATGTTTAATATTGGACTGCTGATTGAGGAAGCTCTAGCTTGGGCCTCCCCTTATATAGAACAAGACAATGGAACTCTGAATGTTTTCGATACCTTTTTGACTGCAATGAATCGGGCTTTTGATGATCCCAATCGTTGTGCTACTGCCGAAGCAAAGTTGCATAGTCTGCGGCACGGTAAACGCTCAGTCGCTGAATACACAGCCGAATTCAGATGTTGGATCGCAGATACCACTTGGAACACTGCAGCACAAAAAAGCCAGTTCCGCCAAGGGCTTTCTGAACAGGTAAAGGATGAGCTTGCCAGATTAGATATTCCTAATGATCTTGAGGAATTCATCCAATTATGTATCTGAATCGATCAAAGACTTACAGAAAGGAAGGAGAGGCTGGGAATGTTTGGATGTAACAGGGGCATGCATCTCTCTGCTAGTCCATTTGTTCAGCAGGATTCATGAGTCTCTCTGGGTTCTAACACTCCCGAGCCTATGCAGATTGATGCTATCAAGAGATTCATTTCCATTTAGGAGAGAGAGAGAAGACGTTCAGAGAACTTATGTCTACATTGTGGGGACTCTGGTCATTATGCAGTTAATTGTCCTAACAAAGTTACAAGAACAATTGCTATGGCTGATGTGATTGTGCCTGAACAAATAAACTCTATTAGCCAGTCTGTCTCCCCACTGATTCCTAAAGAAAATAAAGTGAACTCACTACTCTCTCATTTTGTCATGCCCATTAAACTTGTCTCTGAGGGCCGTGAAATCTCCTGCTCAGCTATGCTGGACTCCGGGGCTGGGGGGAACTTTATGGATATAGAATTTACCTACAGCAATAATATTCAAGCAAGAAATACATTTACCCCTATTGATATGGAGACAGTTGATGGTTCACCCTTATCTTCAGGACCTGTTACCCATAAAATGGTTCCCCTGGTACTGCTGTTTGAGGCTGACCGTTGTGAGATCATCAGCTTTCAGCTGATTACATCACCCAAGTTTCCCATCGTCCTGGGCATTTCTTGGTTCTCCACTCACAATCCTTCCATCAACTGGGGAGCACGGATTATAGATTTTACGTCCCCCCACTGTGAAAAATATTGTAAGAAACTTTGTCGACCAAGTTCGTCACCGGCCAAGGAATCGCAAAGTGATATAGTAGCTATCCAGTCATATGACAACTTGCCCCCACAATACCATGAGTTCTGGAATGCCTGTGATAAGAAAAATGTCGATCAATTACCCCCTCATCGCCCATATGATTGTCCCATTGAGCTGCTCCCAGGGGCAGAAATACCTTTTGGCCACCTTTTCAATCTGTCTGAACCTTAATTAAAAGTGCTCAGGGTGTGGATCGATAAGAATTTAGAGAAGGGCATTATTAGACACTCAACATCTCCTGCAGGAGCAGCCCTGTTCTTCGTTGAAAAGAAAGATTCCACTTTGTGTCCATGCCTGGACTAGAGAGACATGAATAAAATCACAATTAAAAACCGCCATCCACTACCTTTGATCTCTGAAATGTTGGAAAGACTTTGTTCTGCCAAAATCTTTACAAAACGTGATTTACGAGGGGCATATAACCTTGTCCACATTCATCAAGGAGATGAATTGAAGACCGCCTTTAGAACCAGGTATGGGCATTTCGAGTCCTTGGTTATGCCGTTTAGACTTTGCAACGCCCCTGCAACTTTTCAGCAATTCATCAACAATGTTTTTCGTGATCTGCTGGACCAATTTGTTATTGCTTATCTGGATGATATTCTTATCTTTTCCAATAATTGGGAGGAGCAACGCAAACATGTTTGCACTGTCTTTGAAAGATTAAGGAAGAATAGACTTTACATTAAATTGGAGAAATGTGAGTTTGAACAAACCCAGATCCAGTTCTTAAGCTATATCATTTCTCCAGAGGGAGTGAGCATGGATCCCGAGAAGATCAAAGCAGTGGTAGATTGGTCAGCACCTGGAAATGTTAAGGAAATTCAACGTTTCGTCGGGTTTGCCAACTTGTACAGAAAATTTATAAGAAACTTTTCTAAAGTGATAGCTCCAATTACACAGCTGACAAAGAAAGGGGTACCCTTCGTGTGGACCCCTGAGGCACAGGCTGCGTTTGAAAAGCTAAAAACTCTTTTCACTTATGCACCAATTTTGGTACATCCCGTTCCTGAACTACCCTTTATAGTGGAAGTGGATGCTTCTAATTCTGCCGTGGGAGCTATCCTGTCTCTGTGAAGTGATGAAAAAATGCAGCTTCATCCTTGTGCCTACTTCTCTCTTTTGATGTCCTCAGCCGAAAAGAATTACGACATTGGGAATAAAGAGTTACTGGCAATTAAGGAAGCCTTTTCTGAATGGAGGCATCTGCTAGAAGGGGCTAATCATCCTGTACAGTTGCAAGAAAAAGTATGTGAACCCCTTGGCATTACGTGGAGTTTTGCATGAATTGGGCATAAAATATGCTCTGAACGTCATCTAAGTCACAACAATAGAAGAACACAGTCTGCTGAACATAATACTACACAAACATTAGATGTTGCCATGGTTTAATTGCACATAACATGTAAACATTCACAGTGCAGGGAGGAAAAAGTATGTGAACCTTTGGACTTAATAACTGGTTGACCCTCCTTTGGCAGCAATAACCTCAACCAAGCGTTTCCTGTAGTTGCAGATCAGACCTGCACAATGATCTGGAGTAATTTTGGACCACTCCTCTTCACAAAACTGTTTCAGTGTAGCAATATTCTTGGGATGTCTGGTGTGAATCGCTCTCTTAAGGTCACGCCACAGCATTTCAATCGGGTTGAGGTCAGGACTCTGACTGGGCCACTCCAGAAGGCGTATTCTGTGCTGTTGCAGCCATTGTTTTGTTGAATTACTTGTATGCTTTGGGTCATTGTCCTGTTGCATCACTCATCCTCTGCGGAGCTTCAGTTGGCGGACAGATGGTCCTACGTTTTCCTGCAAAATGTCTTGATAAACTCTGGAATTCATTTTCCCATCAATGACAACAATCCTTCCAGGCCCTGAGGCAGCAAAGCAGCCCCAAACCATGATGCTCCCTCCGCCATGTTTCACAGTGGGGATGAGGTTTGATGTTGGTGTGCTGTGCCTTTTTTTCTCCTCACATAGCGTTGTGTGTTCTTCCCAAACAACTCAATCTTGGTGTCATCTGTCCACAGTATATGTTGCCAGTAGTGCTGTGGAACATCCAGGTGCTCTTTTGCAAACTTCAAACGTGCTGCAATATTCTTTTTGGACAGCAATGGCTTCCTCCGTGGTGTCCTCCCATGTACTCCATTCTTGTTTAATGTTTTCCTTATTGTAGATGTGTCAACAAAAATGTTACCATGTGCCAGAGATTTCTGTAGGTCTTTAGCTGACACTCTGGGATTCTTCTTTACCTCAAGCAGCATTCTGCGCTGTGCTCTTGCAGTCATTTTTACAGGACGACCATGCCTAGGGAGAGTAGCAACAGTGCTAAACTTTCTCCATTTGTAGACAGTCTGTCTTACCGTGGACACATGAACATCAAGGCTTTTGGAGATACTTTTGTAACCCTTTCCAGCTTCATGCAAGTCAACAATTCTTGATCGTAGGTCTTCTGAGAGCTCTTTTCTGTGAGGCATGGTTCACATCAGACAGTGCTTCTTGAAACCAGTAAACCCAAAACAGGTGTGTGTTTTTTAAGAGCAGGACAGCTGTGAGCAACACATCCAATATCATCACACTGATTGGGGTCAAGGTTGGCTCACTCCTGGCTCCAATTAGCTCTGGGAGAAGTCATTAAGCTAGGGCCTCACATACTTTTTCCTCCCTGCACTGTGAATGTTTACATGTTATGTGCAAATAAACCATGGCAACATCTAATGTTTGTGTAGTATTATGTTCAGAAGACTGTGTTCTTCTATTGTTGTGACTTCGATGACGTTCAGAGCACATTTTATGCCCAATTCATGCAAAACTCCACGTAATCCCAAGGGGTTCACATACTTTTTCTTGCAACTGTAACTGTTCTCACTGACCATAAAAATCTGGAATTCATTCGCTCGGCCAAGAGATTGTCTTTTAGACAAGCACATTGGTCTTTATTCTTTTCCAGATTCAATTTTATTATAACATATCGACCTAGATTGAGGAATGTGAAGGCCGATGCCTTATCAAGGATGCTGTCTGAGCCTCCCCAGGAGGGCAACACTGAATGTTCAATCCTAACTCAAAAGAACTTCCTAGGGGCCACAAGTACAAAGACATTCTTGAGTCTTCTCAAAGAGGGGTATGAGAATGACCCACTTCTCAATGATCCTCCTAAGGACATTAACCTTGAATACAAAAACGGCTTTTGGACTCAAGCACATTGTCTCTATGTACCTGAGTCTGCTCGGGTGGAAGCCCTCAAATTAGTTCATGACTCTAAACTTGCGGGACATTTTGGGATTTCAAAGACAGATGATCTTTTGTCACGTTCCTTCTGGTGGCCTAGTTATAGGAAAGCTATCAAACGCTATGTGGCCTCCTGTCTGATGTGCGCACGTCATAAGACACCCCGAGCTTCTCCTTTGGGGTTGCTCCAGCCACTTTCTGTTCCATCAAGACCTTGGGGGTCAATTTCTATGGACTTTGTAGTCGAATTATCTCTCTTAAAAGAAATGACCACTATCTTGGTAGTCATCAACCGTCTTACTAAGATAGCTCATTTTATATCGGTTAAGGGGGTACCTTCTGCTGATCAAACTGTGGAGCTGATGGTTCGAGACGTTTTTAAACTACATGGAATTCCTGATGATGTGATATCTGACAGAGGAGTACAGTTTACATCAACATTTTGGAAAAGCTTTTGTTCAGCTTTAGGGGTAAAAGTCCTCTGCTTTTCATTCGCAGTCTAATGGTCAGACCGAGAGGACCAATCAGACTTTGGAACAGTACCTTCGGTGTTTTGTCAGTTATCTTCAGGATGACTGGGTGGACTATCTACCAACGGCAGAGTTTGCCTTTAACAATGCTAAACATAGCTCCACCTCCCAAACCCTTTTTTTCCTCAATACGGGGTATCATCCAGTTTTTATTCCTGATCTCCCTATCGTAACTCAAATTCCTGCTGTTGCCAACAGCTTAACTACATTGCAGGAGATTTAAGGCGAAGTTGATCGAGACTTTGGCGGAGGCTCAGGAATGTTATAAAAGGGCTGACGACAGTCATCACAGATCACTTCCTACCTTTCTTGTGGGCAACAAGGTTTGGCTATCAACCAAAAATATGAAGGTTCATGTTCCATCTGCAAAGTTGGGGCAAACGTTTGTGGGACCTTTCCAGATTTCTGCTCAGATCAACCCAGTCACCTTTTGCTTAAAACTTCCTGACAGTATGAAGATTCATCCTGTTTTTCACTTATCACTTTTCAAACCATTTCATGAAAATTTTTTCTCTGGAAGAATTCTTCCACCTCCTCCACCTGTTGAGGTACAGGGTGAAGAAGAATATGTGGTGGAGAAGATTCTTGACTCTAGGATGTCTAGAGGAAAATTGCAATATCTTGTCCAATGGGAAGGATATGGGCAAGAGGAGAATTCTTGGGAGCCTGAAGAAAATGTTTATGCTCCTAGATTAACAAGAGAATTCCACCAGAGGTTTCCCCACAAGCCTGGTCCTAAGACGTCCAGGGGACATCCTGTGAGGAGGAGAGTACTGTCAGAGTCTGGGTCCAAACCTGGGCCTTCAGCGGTGAGAGGCAATGTTTCTTTTGCTGAGCCACCAGGAATGCTGGACAGCTCTCTTGACAATTATTTGGATGATACTACCTTGACCTTGTTTATCTTGAACCTTGAACCCCTTGCTCCTCCTGATGAACTTCCTGATAAAAACCATGTTTCTGCATTTCCTGTTTGCCATTATTATTGTGCCTTCTCCAGCCAGTATCTCGCTTTGTCTCTCCTGCTGCCGTCCATACCTACCAACCTTTGGCTTGTTCCTTGACTACGATTCTGCCTCATCCCAACCTGCTACCGCTTTTTACCGACCCTTGGCTTGTTTACTGACGACGCTTCTGCTAGATCCCTACCTGCCATATCTGCTACTGGTTCCTGGCTTGCTCACTTCCTGGTGGGGTGATCCTGAGAACTGCGACCTGGTACTAACACGCAGCGAAATCCATCTCCACCATCAGGAGCTCTGGTGAATACCAGTTAGTGCTTAGACCCCGCACCTCAGGTGAACCTGCCTGTGTACCTATCCTGCTGGCTTCAGGTAAGCCTTACACTGCTGTAGCAACTGGTCTTTGAGCCTGACCCCTGATCGTGACATGGTGTATATTAGGGGTGTTAGAAGATATAGACCTTAGGTCCTATCAGAAGCAATTTCTTCATTATCTATAATTTTATGACAGGAAACCGGAGGTGCTAAAATGGGTTCAATCTGAACTCATTTCTATTAATATATGGAAAAATTTGATTAACCAGGTATTGCCACTTTAAAAGTTGACCTATGAAACTAGAGGATGCCCTAAAAAATTTTGACTAAATATAGGGTCCATGGATAGAGTTATTTGAAACTTGTATGGAGTCAGCTACATGTTAACTCTCCTTTTCCTAAGAACCACTTGGACAACGGTGAGGTTATGTATGCAGAGGACTTACTTTTCTCACATTTGTTACTTAACTGGTAGTGGCTTGTATTTCTTCCATACTGACAGTTACTTCTATACTTTTCTGTTATCCTACTTGTATTTGGAAGATATGCTTTTTGGACCAACGGTTGAAGGTTAGGTTCTTGTCTTCTTTTTCTTTCCTTTCTTTTTATGCTCAGTATCTTATATATAATATGTGTTGATATATACAGTGTTGTTTCTCAAGCATTGTGGGAGATTTTTTTAAGTTTTTATATTGTTTATTACCTCTCGCAGAAGGATTATACTTACAGACACTTTCTTGGTATACTTATCTTCAGTCTATAAACCTGAGACACATGCTCTATTGTATTTGTTGCATATGTTCAATAAAACTCAGTTTAAAAAAAAAAAATATATATATATATATATATTATATCTCATAAAGTCAACTGTTTGCCAGAAAATTGCCATGGCGCACAGTAATACCATCTACATATATACTGTATATTTTATACAGAATACTTAAAATTAAAGTATATTAGCATCTACAGTATACTGTTACTTTTACACAACCCCATGGCATCCACAGTATAATGCACATTCAATAAAGTAAACCTAAAGTAGATGTAAAACTTACATATGAGTCTGAAGGATGTTATGTGCTTAATATTATTACTGCAAATAAATAGCTTTTCAATATTTTAAAACTACAATAGCTTTGTAACTTAAAATTCTGCATCACTGAACTACAGTTTGGAGAGGAAGTGATAGATGAAAAGTACAGAAGGATGGCTAAAGCCATACACTAAACATTCTAATTGTACAAACTCTGTTAGCTTTATAAAAAAAAAAAAAATCACCTAAATGTATTTTTTGTTGTATTGAACCATATCAGTCACTCACTCAGTTCAGCACGTAGCTCCGCCATATGCATTTCATCATTGGTGACATCTTCCAGGGCCCCCATCGCTTCCTAGTGCAAGGTGACATGTTGTCATCACCACGCACTAGATAGTGATGGAGCTCTTTCATCCATGCCGGTTGGATTCTATTTTGTGCGATTTTTTTATGTGTACATGTAAGTGCAATACTTTATTAAAGCAATTTTAATAAAGATTTATACCATGTGGCGCATATTTCATTCCTTTGAGCATTCGTGGAAGGGAAGAGAAAATGGATTAATCCACCGTTGGATCCATTTCTTGTCTGACTGGTTCATCTATGAGGCTTGAAGTGGAAGGTGGCTTTGTGGAGTCCATGATATATACATGCTCTTTTTGACTTCTCTGGTTAGAGGGTCAAAATATTTTGGTAAGCGCTTAATTATCCTTGGTGGTGGGATCACTTTTGTGTCTCCTTGGAGCTATTGGTGCTGGATCATCTAATGGTTTTTTTTACTCATGGAGACTGATTTACCTTAAAAAGGACTTGTTATTTATAGTGGACTCACATTGGGATTCACATCTATTTGGACTTTCATTTTTCTTTTTTTCACTCAAAACTCTGGCACAAAGTTAGTTTACTAGCGCTCCAGATTTATTTATACAATACAACACAAAACACATTACATCACTTCCAAAGTTGTATTCTGTCATACAAGAATTCTCGTAACTTTAGTAACCTCTTCATTTTTGATGAGACTAAAATGCAAAAAAACAAAACAAAAACAGATGATTATTCGTCCGATATTCTCATCATGTGTATGGGGCATTAGTGTTTAAATTGACTTTAACCACTTGCCGTCCGCCTGCTGTTTATAAATGGCAGAACGTTGGCACTCCAGGGGCGGGTTGCCATTCATAAACGCTAACCGCCATTTTTAGCTGTGCATGCTCCCTGGGAGCGCGCAGCACTGCGATCTGGTGCCCGCTGTGTCCTCCGGACACAGTGAAACACCGATCATCAGACGGGACCTCTGTATGAGGTCCCGATCATGTGATCGCTGATTGGCCAATCAGTGATCACATGCAAAGTAGTAAGCAAGATGTCACTTGTGACATCATTGCTTACTACGTGTGAAATCTGTGAATGATCACAGAGGTCACATGGTACAAGGCTATTCACAACAGCCTTGTACCATGTGACAAGCTGTGACCAATCACAGCTCACTCAGTAGTTCACAGTGGCTGCAAGAATGCAGACAGAGAGAAAGAGAAATTATTGCTTTTACATCCTATATGGGTGTAAAAGCAATCAGTGTAAAAAAAAAAAAATCTTCATCACCCCCCCACAAGTAGTACAGTGTCACCATGGTGACACTGTACTGCTAGAGTGACCGTATGTAATAAAAAAAAAAACATAATAATATAAAAAAAATCAAAATGTAAAAAAAATTTAAAAATTATTATTTTTGGTTATAAACTAATTTGGCTTATTTTTCTTTTTACTAAAAAGATAATGGAATACATTTTGGCCAAGATTTATGATGAAAGATTATGTATTAGCAAAATTTTATAAGAAAAACACTTTTTTTCAAAATTTTTGGACATTTTCATTTACATAGCAAAAAAAATAAAAATCCCAGTGGTGAATAAATACCATCAAAATAAAGCTTTATCTGTCTAAAAAAAATGGTAAAAAATTCATATGGGTACAGTGTTGCATGACCGCGCAATTGTCATTCAAAGTGTGATAGTGCTGAAAATTGCCCTGGACAGGAAGGGGGTAAAAGTGTCCGGACAGGAAGTGGCTAAATTGCTTCCGTTTGTTTTCTTCCCACATTTTGTAGAGGTCCGTAATCTTAGCATTCTCTTTGTGTGGTGTTGGGCTTCTTGTTTTATCTTATCTTCATGTGGTCATCACACTCACTGAATATGTAGTGCAAACAAAAGTTGGTTAAGAACCTCACTGATTATTTAATGTAACTATAGAAGATTGCTTAATAAATTGACCTATCAGTAACTCTAAAAGACTGCATGAAAAAAGTTGTAACATGTCACAATATAAAACAATATCATTTGTCAAAAAATTCTATTTTATCATTTAAAAAGCAGTTACTGAGATTCAGTCAAGTGACTTTGCCAAAGCTGAGATGATGTCATCAGTCTGCTGCTGGCAGGAGGAAGCATTTTCTTAGCCTTACCCATCAATCAGTTTGCAACATTGTAATTTTGTGGCAAGTTAGGTGAGAAGCTCTGACACATTTGTGAACATAGCTCAGAACTGCATGGGCACTGGAATTTATCCCTGCTTAGAAAGTAGACGCTGACCCTGGATGATGCCTTAAAGCCCAACATTTAGTTAAAAAATAAGCACAAGGGACATTACTTACCATCCCATCAGTGTGAAATGTCCCTTGTGCTGCTATATCTTGGTTTATGTAAAATTTTCCTTCTCCAATTACTCCCCTTCCCCTCCGCTGCCACAATCTTCTTGTGGGGATTAATGAAACTGAAGGAGCTGTGACAGGCAGTCATTAAGAGTGCCCAACTATGCCCATTCTTTCACTCAACTCCTCCATTCATAGAAGCTGTACTTCAGGTAGACATGCATAGATCAAAATTTGGCCAGTTCAGCAGGGACTGGACGACTGTCGATCCATGTATGGGCAAGTTGGACGTACAGAAGTCGATTTCTACCGCTATAGCTGGCAGCGCTGATCAGTGTACTGATGCCAGTGAAGTCTCTCTGCTGTCAGACTACAATAACTAAGAGAGGATTCCGCCATCCACATCAAGTGTGTGGATGGGAGAACTGGGTCATGTTTTTTCATTCAACATGCTGTTTGAAGGAAAAAAAAAAATGAGTCATGAATGGGCTGCCTTAGGCTTTAATCCATCTGGAAAGAAAAACAGATGAAGACATTTGCAGGTGGAGAACAGTGATCTTTGTAAGAGGTAATAAATATCTGTTACACTTGCACATTACTTAGTATGCATGAAGAAATGCTGTATATCTAATGATATGTCAAATTTATTACAGGCATTTATACAGAGCCGACAATTTATGCAGCTGCAACATGATTGCATATTATTGCACTGCTCTGCTCAGTCCTGCATGTCACTTCACAGAAACATAGCGCACCACACTTCTGTTCAGTAATATAAATGAAGTGTCACACTGTACACTTCTAATAAAGTTAGTTTTAAAAAAAAAGCGTGGCATCATGCAATAGAACGTGCATCACACTGCCCTCTGCTGCTCAGCTCTGTAGCCCAAATCACTGTGTGGGCAGTAGTGGTTTGGGCTGCAGAGCAGTATGAATGGTACTTTAAAATAAAGAACTTCGAGGGGCGCATGCGCGGCTGGCTCTGATGGTGGACGTGCTTTGAGAGCAGCGCCGTCCACCCGCCAGTAACCGAGCAGCTCACACCGGCCCTGGGACTGCACACAGGCTACACGGCACTGACATACAGTGCCCGCACCTCTTCAGCTATGCCACGGAGGAAAAAATCCTCTGATCAGCCCGGGAAGCTCACACAATTCTTCCCGGCCGTCGGGGCGAGATCTCAAGATGGCGGCCGCGGCTGCACGCAGGGGGACATCACAAGCGTCCAGCAGGAGGACTACATGATCCAGCAACGCGATTCCAGGCTGCAACACTCTCTCTACCCTGGGGACCCTGGTGAGTTGTCACCCCCACTGTCCCCTACATCACTCAGCCCAGTTAAATCCAGGCCACGGCTAGATCAGGACCCCAGTACAGCATCTCAGGCCGCAAACCCTCTATTGCAACCCTCTCATGCTGCCATGCCTGACTTAGACGCATTCCCTGCGTCTGACATGCCCTTGACAGAGATATGCATGAAAAGTATGCTTACATCATTGCGCCAATCTCTACACAATGATATTTTTACGTCACTCACCCAACTATCAACTATAGTACAGCAACAAGAACGCAGAATAGGCCACATTGAAAATAACATGGGAGACATAATTACGGCGCACAACAGCTTGATTGACGCACATGCGGATCACTCAACCGATATTGAGCAAATCAACCTAAAACTAGCCGACTTGGAAGACAGGTCACGCCGCAACAACATTAAGTTCAGAGGCATCCCTGAATCTATCACCAATGGCGACCTATTACCATACATACAGCACTACATCAAAATCCTCCTTCCATCAGTCTCTGACATTGAGATCGCAATTGACCGTGCGCACCGCCTACCGAAACCCTCCTTCTTACCGGCTACCATCCCTAGAGATGTATTAGCCCGCATTCATTTCTACCATGTAAAAGACAAACTTATGTCGGCGGCCCGGAATCCACCGCCACTGCCGCCATCTCATGCAAATCTCCGCCTATATGCTGATTTATCTAAAGCTACCCTCCTCAACAGAAAAAGAATGGTATCCATCACCAAGGCCCTCAGAAACCACGGCATAGCCTACCAATGGGGCTTTCCCACCAAATTAACGGTGCGGCAACATGGTAGGATTTTTACCATTAAAACACTGGAGGCAGGCCTGGATTTACTTAAAACCTGGAATATCCTCCCTGCGGAATCACAAGATCCCGCGCATAGCTCTATGGAAGCAACATAACCCTTACAAGACAAATTTTCTACTGTAACATGCTCACATTTTCTCCCAGGACCCACTTCTTAACTTGATATTTCTGGCGTTCGGCCTAGACCCTTTGAAGTTCGCACTACGTGTTATAATAGGCTTGACTCCCTCTGGCGGTCAAGTCCATTCGCATCCCCCAATTTTTTCTTCTAAGTAGCAATGTTGGCTACTTGGTCATATTTGCATTTTTTGCAAATGGTTTTTTACTGTTCTCTCTACCCTTCCATTTCCTTTCCCTTGGCACCACTGGACACCCACTCAAGACCCAAGTGTTAATTACCTCAACTCCTCATGGAACACCCCCCTCAATGCTCTGATTGAGCGAACGTCCTACCACCCCCACCTGAATAGCTATTTTTTTGGAAAACACAACATCATGCACTCCTCTCAAATAACACACCAGATTACGGAAAAACTGGAAACCACGCTTACCAATGCTTAATCTTACATCCTTAAATGTTCGTGGCCTAAATTCACCATATAAACGATCGCTACTATCCAAAGAAGCAAGGAAATTACGAGCGGACATACTCTTTATACAGGAAACACACTTCGCTACCCAAAAGACACCCAAATTATACATTCTTCGTTTCTCCCAACTGTTCATGGCAAATAACCCCAAAAAGAAAAATGGAGTGATTACGGCCATTAATGACTCTCTCTCCTTCCATGTCCTATCACAGACGTCGGACCCACAAGGCCGCTACCATATATTGGTGTGTAAAATAAACGACAAGACCTATACTTTAGTGAATGTCTATGGCCCGAACTGCAAACAGCTACGTTTCTACCGTAAACTCTACAAAGTCATTTCTCCACTTAAACAAGGGAAACTCATCCTCGGTGGAGACTTCAACATTGTAGGTAACTCGGACATAGACTCATCTTCCACCTTGAAATCCACAAAACTATCCCTTAACCAATTTCTTCATGACAATGACTTATATGACATCTGGAGATGTCAGCACGGTTCTGAAAGAGATTATACCTACTACTCTCCCCCACATCTTTCGTACTCACGAATAGACATGTTTATAACGGACAAATGGACATTACAACATGTGACGTCATCCAAAATAGAGACTATAACCTGGTCCGATCATGCCCCAATCCAAATAACATTAAATGATGATCAAAATATGGCGATCCCACCGATTTGGAGACTCAATTCTTCACTTCTAACGTCACCGGACAATCAGAAGCATATTCAGGAAGCTCACAAACTCTTTTTTGATACCAATGTCACCCCTGATATATCCATCACCACACTTTGGCCGGCTTACAAGGCCTACATGAGAGGTATCCTCATACAATTAAATTCCCGCACTAAGAGACAACGTTCTCAACAAGTCGACCAACTCATGACCTCCATTCGCCTAAATGAACGACTCAATAAACAACATCCAACTCCCTCCACAACCGCGACACTAAACGCGGATAGAAATAAATTACGCACCATTTTACTACACACATACGATGCCAATCTGCAAAGATCGAAAGCTAAATTCTATGCACTCGGTAACAAAGCAAACTCACTTCTTAGCAAGATCATTAAACAAAAACGACTTAAAACCAAAATACCCATAATTCGACACCCTACTTCGCACGTTCCCTTGACAAATCCCCGAGATATAGCCAATGCCTTCGCGACTTACTATCAGACACTATATAACTTAAAAGATGACACTAATACAACCCAACCAACAACGCAATTAATAGAGCAATTTTTACATAACACTAATCTCCCACACATAACTCCCTCTCAACTCGAATCTATATCCATACCGATTTCTCCTGATGAGGTTGGGAAAATCATACGTACCCTTCCTTTAAACAAATCACCAGGGAATGATGGTTTTACAAATGAATACTACAAAACATTCGCCACCAATCTTAACTCACACCTATCGGTCCTATATAACCATGTCGTATCCTCCGGGGAATTCCCCCAAGAAATGTTACAGTCCATAATCACTACCATTCCGAAACCTGGTAAAGACCCCCAACTAGTACAAAATTACAGACCAATTTCGCTTCTTAACACGGATATAAAAATATATGCTAAGATAATCGCCCTCAGACTACTCCCCTACCTACCGACCTTAATTCACCCAGACCAAGTGGGATTTATTCCTGGTAGACAGGCGCCTGACGCCACTAGACGTATCATATCTTTACTACACCACCTTGAATCAGATACCCAACCCTCGCTCCTGCTATCGCTTGATGCAGAAAAAGCATTTGACCGAATACATTGGCAGTTTATGTCGTACACGCTCCAAAAATTTGGAATATCTGATTGGATGTTATCAGCTATTCTGTCCCTTTACTCTAAGCCTTCAGCAAGAGTTCTGACCAATGGCACACTATCTCAACCCTTCTACATATCCAACGGAACTAGGCAAGGATGCCCACTATCCCCTATAATTTTTGCCCTACTCATTGAACCACTAGCAACCAACCTTAGGAATGACCCTAATTTCACGGGAATTAAATTCCTAACTTCCGAACACAAGATTAGCCTATTTGCTGATGACATTATCCTAATGGTCACTAACCCGTACAAATCCCTCAAGTCGATAAGAATGCATATACAAAATTACGCATCCATATCTTACTACAAGCTCAATGAGCCCAAATCATCTATATTGAACTTACACACGCCTGAGAACACCCAAAAACTACGTTCTAAGCACTTCCCTTTTACTTGGGAAAAACTTAGCATCCTATATCTGGGAATTAAACTTACGGCAAGGACAAACCAACTCTATAATACTAATTTTAAACCATTACTTGAATCTATCCCGCAAGAGATTAAAGGATTACGCACCACTACCCTCTCGACATTAGGTAGAATGGCGACAGTTAAAATGTCCATACTACCCAAGATACTCTACATCTTTCGCACTCTCCCTATCCCAGCCCCTCACACTTTCTTCACGAAACTCCAGGCAATATTGAACAAATTCCTTTGGAACTCGAAAAAGCCCAGATGTGCCACAAACCTTCTAATCCGTCCTCCATCCAGAGGGGGTGCGGGTCTCCCACATGTGAAATCGTACTACCATGCCGCTCTACTTGATCAGCTCTTCTTTTGGAGACAGCCCACAATAAGCAAAACCTGGACTATGATGGAAACTTCCCTGTTACTACCGCACACCTTGTCAGATTTATTATTCGTACCCCGTGGAGCACACCCTACTAATTTACTCAACCACCCATGCATACAAGCTTCCTTATTAGCTTGGTATGACATCATTGCCCATAGTCACTTACGCAAAGATAACCTTCAAATTCCCACTCCGCTCACATCCCTACATTTCCTTTCCCCCCATTTAAACCTAACTCTATGGATAAACCATGGAATATTGAATATACAAGACTTATATACTAAAAATACATAAGATTCATTTCAGACTATTCAAGGGAAATACCAAATCCCGGCTACTGAACATTTCACATATATACGTATAGCCCATATCTTACACAAGGTACCTGTGCCACTCAGCGTAAAAATACCAGCAACAGCACAACAATTCTTCCAAAGGACAACTTATCCAAAAAAAGGTATATCAACTTTTTACACACTTCTAGTGGAAGCACAATTTACCACATACACCTCATCCCTTGCGAACTGGGAGAAAATAATCTCCCAGCCCATTTCTCCCAGTACGTGGGAGAAAACCTTCACTACCACTTTCAAGGCTTCAAAGTGCAGCTCACATTGGGAAGCATATCTGAAAATAATTCACCAATGGTACTTAACTCCTGTTAAGCTGTCCTTATTTTACCCTCAGCACTCCCAAAGTTGTTGGAGACATTGTGGTGAACTAGGCTCACTTTTCCACTTAATGTGGGCGTGTAAATCCCTCACCTCCTACTGGAAACAAGTTTTCCGGATAATCTCCTCCATCGCTAAGACGTCATTTACTCCAAACCCTGCTCTAGCGCTCCTTCATATCGGCATAAATAAAATACCACTGTCTTCTCGCATTATTACCATACACATCTTGTCAGCTGCAAAGCTCAATATCACAAGGCTGTGGCGATCTATCACCACTCCCTCTTTACACCGCTTAATAACTGACCTTAACTTTCCATGCGAGATGGAGAGAAGAACAGCCCTCCATAATTCTTCGTACCACAAATTTGAGACTTACTGGACTCGCTGGCTACAGAATCCCAACTGCATAGTAAAATGATTTTATAATATTCAAATTACACGATTTAGATTATTTAGGTGCCTCACATCCCCCCCCCTCTTTCCCCCCTCTTGCCCTCTCCAATTTTCCTATATAAATACCTACCAAAATTTCAACAAGGTTCACAAAACTAGAGCATACCTCTCATGTAACCAAGACGAGACTTTAATATCTACCCCGGCCGGTTGGCGGGGTACCTCCACTTCACCCTTTTCAATCTAGAATGTATATACCTACAGTGAACCTTATATACCGTTGTTTTTTTTTTGTTCTCTGTTATGTCGTATGCTGTATGTTTCGAAATATTTCAATAAAAACATTTGAATATAAAATAAAGAACTTCCAGTAAATGTGAAAAATTTATAAACCTAATGTAAAGGATATGATACCCGCTTCTGAAGTTCAGTCCTTTGAACCAAGATGTTTACTCCAGCTTGCGACTCAGCTTTTTTCTTTTTCAGATAATACTGCATGAGAGGGCTGTGTCCATTTAGGTTAAAAGCCATGCATGTAAACTCTGGTTCACAAAAAGTAGGATGAGACTACAAGATGAATACATTGAATTAATACATATAACATTCTGGCAAATTCTTTATATTTTACTATTACACACACACAGTCAACTTGTCACGAGAGAACTTGCGCTGTCTGTAACAATAATAGGTTTGGCATTGCTTCCTATCTATCGGGCTGACTGTGCACTGCTGAGCAGCTGAGAGAGATGGCTGTCTTCTAACTCGGCTCCTCACCTCCCAGGCATGCTTTTACTCCCGGACCAACAGGTAACGGCCATGAGTGTCATGGCAAAGTCTGTGAATACTTATGTACGTGTTGTTTTTTTTTTTCGTTTTTTTTTTTAATAAATTGCAAAGATTTCAAAACGAACTTCTTTCACATTGTCATTATGGGGTATTGTTTGTAGAATGTTGAGGAAAAAAAATGAATTTAACCCATTTTGGAATAAGGCTGTAACAGAACAAAATGTAGCAAATGGTAAGTGCTGTGAATACCTTCTGGATGCACTGTACATTGTGGGACATTTTTTTAATAAAAGGATTTGTCAAACTTTTGGGTGTGTATATTTCTAGGGTACATTCTTTTTTTTGTAAATGAGTAGGCTTACCCTATATACCCCTTACTCTTCGACATGGAAAAGGGGGGTATTATCTGGGGGCCCCTTTATTTTTAAATAAGCCTTCTGCCCGCAGACATCCACAACCACTGGGCCAGGTTTGTGGGGAAGAGGCCCTTGTCTTCATCAACATAAGGACAAGGTGCTTTGCCAAGGGGTCTTGTGGGGTGGAGGTTTAAGCGCACGCTCATCCTCATTTCTGGCCACCCAGGCTGTATGCTTGGATAAGGGTCTTGTATGGATTTTTAGGGAACCTGACTTTACTTCCTTCTTTTCTGCATGAGGATCCCCTTTAAAATCCATACCAAACTCGAAAGTTCTGGCAAGAAATTTTGGGGAGACCCCATGCCATTTTTTTTTTTTCATGGTGTTCATCTTAACTGGTTTAACTCTGCCCTATAACAGAAATATTGCTACAGGGCGGACTCTCTGCACAGAATCATGTACAGTATATATACACATGTTTCAAGCTCCTGCCTGTAACAGGCCGGGGGGTGTCCGCACGCGCTGATACCAAGATTCGGTGCCCGACCGAATAATCAGCAATTGGCCTGGATCTGCTGATGGATCCTTGGCCTATCACACATCCTGTACCTGTGTTTTCATTTACACAGGTACAGGAAATGCAATCTTCTCTCTGGGCATATTCCATCCCAGAGAGAGAAGAAAGCAGATCCACATGAGTAAAAGAAAAAAAAACACACACACGCACGCACACATTTAACCCCCTGATCACCCCCCAGTAAACCCTTTCACTGTCCTGTCACCAGTGTCATTAATACAGTGTAGATTTTTTTAATGATCACTATTAGTGTCACCGGCGACTTTAGATAGCGTTGACATCCCTCCTAGATAGCGTCAGATTGCCCTCCACTACATCAGTCATCACATTTAACCCCTTGAATGCCAGGAACACGTTCACATACACAATAAACCTCCATACACAATAAACTGCTAGTACAGTGTCTGAACAGATCAATATCTTTGATCAGATCAGCACTTTACCAGCGTTCACACTAGTATAGTGTCCACAAAAATGCAGCGTTAGCAGGTTCAGCCCCATCACCTGCATTTAGCCCCTACACTTAACCCTCCCCCTTCTCCCCTAGCAAGTGCAGTGTCAGTAGGTCACTGTCACTTGGTACATTGCATACAAAACTGCAGGGTTTGCAGAATCAGGCCTAATCTCTGCTAGCACTTGCAGGTAAATTTTTTTTGTAGCGGTTCAAGAAGTCCTGGACAGCCAGGTGCTCTTTTTCCCGTGAGTCGCATTAGGTACCTATACATTTAGTGGACAAAAATGTCCAATGAAAGGTACTCTAGTGAAGAGGCCTACAGGATTGAGTATGTCAGATGAGAGCGAAGGGGAAGCCTCACTGACAGAATCAGGCTCAGAATACGAACCTGTAGTCACAGCGGCACCCTGACAGATAGCTCAGACGATGGAGTAGAGGTCCCTGCTAAGGTCAGACGTACTCGACCCCGTTCCCAGGTTGCTGAGATGTTACAATTGTATGATGATTCTCATATGCAGCAGAGTGCCAGTACTAGTGCTGCTCAACCTTTCAGCGAACTGGCGAGCACCAGCAGCCTAGTACATCCTGGTCCTATACATACCAGCACTGCAATATCACTTGATGACATGGGGAGTGCCATAAGTGCAGTACAAGCTGGTGCAGTGGCTAGTACAAGTATTGTCCCACAGCCACCAAGAATTCGAACACAGGCCTGTAGAGCTCATAGTGACCTTCCAGATGTGATTGCAAATCCTGATTAGCAGCCCACAGATTCTGCAGCACCTGTACTTCCCCCATTCACTGCCCAACCCGGAATTCAGGTGGGATCAGCAAATTTACCTACTCCCCTTGATTTTTTTGGAGCAGTTTTTCATGGAAGATTTGTATGCATTGATTGTGGATCAAAGCAATTTATATGCACAACAGTTTATCACCACCAACCCATATTCAAACCTTGCTAGACCATTTGCATGGAAACCTATTACGGTTTCCGAATTTAACGTTTTTTTGGGCCTAAACCTCAACATGGGCATTACTAAAAAAAAAAAAAAAATGAATTGCGGTTGTATTGATCCACAGACCTGTTTCATCATGTGCCCGTTGTGACGGGAGTCACTTTGGGTGGGGTGCCTGTGGAACCCAGCTCACTTTGAAGAGGTGGGGAGTCCCCTGTCTCAGCTCCCCATTTCTCTCTTATGTGTAAATCACCCTGTGCCTGTTAGGGGTACAGGGTGATCTGTCCTAATATTGTGTGGGCTTTGTCTCAGACTGTGTAGACATGTTTAGGAGATAGATGGGGTGGGGTTTTTTGATTGTTTAATGTTATGTGGCTGTATCCCATTGTTCTATTTGGCCTGGCTTGGGAGAAAACTATTATGGTATGTATGTGTTTATGTGTATTAACTTAGTGGAGGGGGTGTCTCCAGCAGCCCTCCCTCTTGATGGGACTGTCTGCTGATGTGAAGTTTGAATACCTGTGTGTCTCTTGTTGCTAAATGTAGATTGACCCACCTTGTGTCATTATGCAGGGAGGGTGGATTGTCCCCTGAGTGTATATATCTTGTATCTGTGTTCAAATAAACTAGCCTCCCCTCTGATGATGTGCTCTGCACGAAAGGCCTAAGGAGGAGTCAACAGAGCTTGACGTCACAGCCACCTGGAGCCATGAGGAGGCCCGGTGGCCATCTTTATTAAGGGGTCAGTACTACTCTTCACCATTACAGGCATTTTTTAGAGTTCATACTACCCTGTTTTATTTGTGCATACTTCGAATAAAGTGTTTTTTAAAATACTACACTATGGGCACCTTTTTGGCTCCCAAATGGAGCTAATTGATTTCTAGGACATCTGATTGCAATCCACTACCACCAGAGGGAGGGAGCTCTGTACCCAGGCTGTGTACCCGTCTAACCTTAAGGGGACCTCTGGACCTAGCAGTTTTGTTTCACCAAGACAAGATTACCTACCTGTAGATGGGAACTCACGTACTCCGCCTTCCTAAATGATCCGGGTGGATATTGATTACATGCACAATATATATGCGCGTCCGGTGAGTGCGCACTTTTATCACTTGTTCCTGTCACTACTTGCCTTGGTATACTGCTACAACAAGTGGATCATATTTTATGAACGGTTTATTTGTGCTTCCAGATATTTTATGGGACATTTATTATTCATTTACCACTCATTTATACTTCTCATATCCATTGCTATTACTTATGCGCTGCACTTTACTTTATTTATTTATTTTCTTATGAGGTTTGCTGTGATTACCTTGAGTGCATTTGCTGCTGATTTTAGAACGCTCACTTTTTATGTATTTATAGTCTTGTATGGTCGGCTGTGGTGTCTGTTGTCGGTGTTCGGACAGGGAAGCGGTAGTCTAACGGAAGTACTCAAGCACAGTCTGGGTCGGTTCCGTTACACCAGTGTTCTCTGCTACCATGGCCATACATAGATATGAGAATATAATGCGATTTATGCATTTCAACAACAATACACTGTCGTCCGCGGAGTGACCCTGAATTTGACCAGCTCCACAAAAGTTGGCCCCTCACAAATCACCTTATCCAAACATTTGCAGATGTCTATACTCCCCAGCAAAACATCTGTGTTGATGAGTCCCTCAGTTTTTCTGGCCTCCTTGCATTTAAACAATTTATCCCCAGCAAGCGTGCCAGATATGGGGTCAAGATGTATAAGATCTGTGAGAGGGCAACAGGCTATACATGTAAGTTTCGGATTTACAAGGGAAACGATAGTCACGTGGGGCCCTCCGGATGCCCAGACTACATGGGGAGCAGTGGCAAGATAGTTTGGGACTTGGTGTCATCCTTTTTCCAAGCGTGCCACTATTTAGACGTTTGTACAATCTTGAAATTGGCGCATATGGCACCGTGTGACCTAATCACTGGGCCTTCCCAGCTTGTAAATACCCGTGACCCATGACCCCTTTTCAGAAAGTAGACACCCAAAGGAATTTGATAAGAAGCATGGTGAGTATTTTGCAGATCTCGTTTGTTGCTACAAGTTTTGGGAAAATGAAGAAAAAAAACAAAATATTTTTTCTTTTCTTTTATTTTTCAAAGCATTGTGAGAAAAAAAAAATCCTTGGGGTGTCTACTTTCCAAAAAGGGGTCATTTGGAGGAGTTTGGTGCTATCCTGGTATTTCCTCTGAAACTGATAGAAAATGAAAAAATGAATTGAGGAAGTTACACACCTCCAGGCTTTCAAAGTCGTTATTGGATTTCAGGTTCCTGTATGTGGCTAGGCTCCCAAAAAGTCTCACACATGTGGTATCCCCACTCGGTAGAGTAGCAGAATGTATTTTGGGGTGTTATTCTACATACACCCATGGCAAGTGTGAGCAATATATCATTTAAGTGACCAAAAAAGAAAAAAGTTTGTCATTTTCCAAAAACTTGTGGAAAATAAAAAATAAATCTTCCACTCAACATGCCTCTCAGCAGATAACTTAGGGTGTCTACTTTCCAAAATGGGGTCGTTTGGGGGTGTTTGTACTGCCTTGGTATTTTAGCACCTCAAGAAATGTGATAAACAATCAGAAGAAAGTAAAAGCTGTGTAAATTCCAGTATCTATACCATAGTTTGTAGATGCTATAACTTTCACACAAACCAATTAATATACAGTTTTTGGGATTTTTTTTTTACCAAAGACATGTAGCAAAATACATTTTGGCCTAAATTTATGATGAAATTTGAGTATTTTTTATGACAGAAATTAGAAAATCTTGCTTTTTTTGCTCCATTTTTGGTCTTTTTTCCTTTATAGCGAAAAAAAAAAAACTCCAGAAGTGATCAAATACCACCAACAGAAATCTCTATTTGTGTGAAAACAAGGAAAATAATTTTATGTACAGTACTGCTTGAATTGTCAGTTAAACTAGCACAGCGCCGTATACCAAAAAACGGCGTAAATTCCAATATCTATACCGCCATTTGTAGATGCTATAACTTTCACACAAACCAATATGCTGTTGTTGGGGTTTTTTTTTGTTATACCAAAGACATACAGCAAAATACATTTTGGCCTAAATTTATGACGATATTTGAATTTATTGGATACATTTTATAACAGAAATGAGAATCTTTTTTTTTCCCAAATTTTCAGTCTTTTTTTGTTTATGGCACAAAAAATCCCCAGAGGTGATCAAATACCATCAAAAGAAATAGCTATTTGTGTGAAAAAAAACAACATAAATTTAATTTATGTACAGTATTGCATGACCGCACAATTGTCAGTTAAACTAGCGTAGCGCTGTATAGCAAAAAATGGTGTAAATTGCAGTATCTATACCATAGTTTGTAAACGCTATAACTTTCACACAAAGCAATTAATACACTTATTGGGATTTTGTTTTTACCAAAGACATGCAGTAAAATACATTTTGGCCTAAATTTATGACCATCTTTGAGTTTACTATGCATTTTTTATGGCGAAAGTAAAAAATATTTTTCAAAATGTTCGGGGTTTTTTGTTTATAGCACAAAAAATAATAATAAACTAGAGGTGATCAAATACAACCAAAGGAAAGCTCTATTTGTGTGAAAAAAAGGACATAAATTGTGTTTGGGTACAATGTTGCATGACTGCGAAATTACCAGTTGAAATAGCACAGCTCCATAATGCAAAAAATGGCATGGTAAGGAAATGGGGGGGGGGGGTAAATCCTCTGGAGGGCAAGTGATTAAAATCATACGGAACCAAAAAGGCCTAGTATGAATTTTGGGGAGAACCTCACACAGTTTGTTTTTTTTTGTTACACTACACCTGCTGTTTGTTTACATTCACCTGCAAGCTGGGAATCCCTAATCAGCTGACAGCCTAATGTGCTAGGTGTGAATGGGTCACTGGTTGTTAGATTGCTGGCACCTTCCGGCATCCTAACAAACAGGAGGAAGCTGTCACATTTAGCAGTGGTAGTAATACCACTGCTAAATGTTTTGCTTCGCTCTGCAGTTGGAGTTTCATTCAGCCAAACACCCATTCGTTTGACTGTTCACATATGTAAGAGGGGCTATGTGGTTGGCTAGAGTTGGTACCAAAAGCACAAGTCCCTACCCCCACTCCTGTCCTACTAGAACAGCCTCTCAACCAGGGTGCCCAGGCACCCTGAGGTGCCTTGAGGATTTTTCAGGGGTGCCTTGGCAAAATGTCTACAAATTGCCAAAAAATTGTATACAAGACAGTGGGTGGAGCAACTCTGTCTTTTAGTTACACAAAGCCATAGGTTTTCATTGTGTACCATTACAACCTTCTAGCCACTGGCATCCTGACAACCAATGACATCATCAGTTAAGGAGGATGTCAGCTGCCTGCACAGCATCCTAGTTTGACACTCCCTTGCCCCTCTCCATCAATGGGAGAGAAGAGAAACATTGGAATACTAGTCAGTACCAGTGTGCAAAAGTGTATTTGTTTTGGAATAATAAATCACCTGTAATGTCGGGTGTCCTACACGTGTGGATGTTGCTGCGTTATATAAAATTATTAGAATAGTTTCACATTTTAGAATGAGGTGCCTCTTTAAAATTATAGACAGTCTTGAGGCACCCCTCAAGACACCTTTAGAATACTTTGACACAGTTCCCTAAATATGGCTAATGTGTAAGGTAAAGTGGGGTAAATGCTTTTGCAAAATCCAAGTATACCACATCCATCGCCACCCCTCTGTCCAAGGATTTGCTCACCTCCTCAAATAGAAATCAGATTTGTTTTACAACTTCTGTCTTTCATGAATCCATGCTGTCTGTTGCGTAAAATATTTTTTTTCAAGCAAGAACTCATCTATGTAGTCTTATTAAACTCTCCAGTATCTTCCCAACTATAGATGTTTAACAGGTCTATACTTTTTTTAAATATAGGCACAAATCCATTGGTACTATGCCAGTCACTAATGAGTCCCTAAAAATTAGAAACAATGGCTTTGAAATGACAGAGCTCAATTCTTTAAAGTGTTACTAAACCCACAACAGTAATATCAGTCTGTATATGCAGTAAAGCATGCTCGTTATACTCACTGTGGAACCTAAGGGGTTAATCCTCTGCATTTTGTAAAAATGCGGTTTGATCCTAGCTTCTCTGATCCTCCCCTTCTTCCAGTGTCTTATCTCCTAATAAGACATATCATGTGGCAATACTGCACATGCTCAATTTGGTGTGTATTGCTATAGAGGGTTTTTTTGTTTCTTAGGAAAGTGCATGTGATCAGCACAGGGCCAATCAGCACTGTTCAGACAGAGGTCAGGGATTCTATATCCTCCTAGAGAAAACTCCTCCTACAAGCTTTAACCAGTGCTCGACTGGACACTGTTAGAAGTCACAAGACTGCTCTAACTACTGATAAGAAAAGTTATTTAGCAGTTTATATTTACTAAAATAATTGCATGTAGTGTGTACTGTGGGAGACCAGAGAGAGTGAATGCAGGGTCCTGGCTTTAGTAACACTTTAAGGACCCGTGGGTGTACGCCATCTGGTCCAGGTGCTTTATTCACTTTTATTCTGTCTAAATATTTCTGGATCTTGTCAGTTGTGAGCTATTGTGGATCATATGGGGCTGTGTCAATACCATTGTCAAGAACTCCCCCATGCTCCTTTTTATACACAGAGCTGAAAAAGGTATTTACCGTATTTTTTGCCGTATAAGACACACTTTTTCTTCCCCAAAACTGGGGGGGAAATGTCAGTGCGTCTTATGGAGCGAATATGGAGCAGCCGGTCCGGTATTTCCACCGCGGCCGTGTCAGAATACCGGGCCGGCCGCTCAGCTCTGCAGCGGGACCTTACCTGTTCCTCTATCCAGCAGCATGCTGTCTTCCCGGCTTCTGTAGTGTAGGCACTGGGCATGACAGCCGGGTGCCAAGTGCGCATGCGCAAGAAGCGGTGCTTTTTGTGAATGGTAAGGCGGTACCTGGGGCACATGACAGATCCCAGAAGCCGCCGGACCAATCACAAAGCGCAAGTGCTTCTTGCTCATGCGCACTGGGCACCCGGCTGTCATGCCGAGCGCCATTACAGAAGCCAGGAAGACAGCGCGCGGCTGGATCGAGGAACAGGTAAGATCAAACAAAAACTCTGCGGAAGTAAGAGCGGGTACCTGTCAAATTCAGGTACCTGCTCCCCACCTCCCCAAAGGTCAGCAGTCATCTGTACTGTCCGCAGTCTCTGGTCATCCCTGTGCTGTCCGCAGTCTCTGGTCATCCCTGTGCTGTCCGCAGTCTCTGGTCATCCCTGTGCTGTCCGCAGTCTCTGGTCATCCCTGTGCTGTCCGCAGTCTCTGGTCATCTCCTGTACTGTGTCTGCAGTCCATTAGTTCAGAATTTTTTTTTCCTGTTTTCTGCCTCTAAAACCTAGGTGCGTCTTATGGTCAGGTGCGTCTTATACGGCAAAAAATACGCTAATAAATCTGCCTTCTCTGTTACCAATCACCCACACTAGATTATTTTGTAAAGGGCCTACATGCTCAGACTGGACCTTTTTATTATAAATATATTTGAAGAATTTTGGGGGGTTTGTCCTACTATCTTTTGCAATCTGATGCTCGTTTTCAATTTTTGCGGCCTTGATTTCCTTTTTACATATTATGTTATATTCTTTGTAATGTTTAAGCACTTGCCTACTGAGCAGTTATACCCCCCCCCCCTTCCTGCCCAGGCCAATTTTCAGCTATCAGCGCTGTCGCACTTTGAATGACAAATTGCGCAGTCATGCAATACTATTCCCATATGAAATTTTTATAATTTTTTTTCACACAAATAGAGCACTCTTTTTGTGGTATTTAATCACTGCTGGGTGTTTTATTTTTGGAGCTATAAACAAAAAAAAAGAGCAAAAAATTTGAAAAAAAAAAGTTTGTTTCTTTTATACAATTTTGCAAAAGGGCCCTGATGATTGGTGCTAACCCGTCCTCGACCATCAGGGCCCTGATGATCGGTGCCGATCCGTCCTCTGACAATTGCTGGTTACCGGCAGTACTTTCCTCACGCTGTGACATCGTGAGGAAAGTGCAGCCGATAACCGGCAACTGCATTTACCAGTGATCTGCTGTGTCATTGGATCACGGAGATCACCGGGGGCGAACGGGAGGGCGCGTTCTGGGGGAATATCATATGATACCCTCCCAGAACTGGACAACTGCCCTGTAGCCATCATTCAGCTATAGCACAGTTGGCAAATGGTTAAATGATTATAGCGTTCCTTCATTTTTATATTTTATAAAAGCTCTTTTCTTATTATTTATAGCTTTTTTTTTTATTTTGGCCACATAGGTTTAATTTTTAGCCTTTAAACTTGTCCATGGGAGTATATTTTGCAGTGTGTTCACATATGTTTTTAAGAGCTCCCATTTCTATGTTGTGTTCATAGATGCCAATATTCCCTCCCGTCTAAGTTTTGGAGAGCAGCTCTCAGCCTTGGAAAATTAGCTCTCTTAAAGTTGAGTGTTTATTTTTCAGTATGTACTTGCTGTTTACAGCTAACAATAAATGAAATCATGTTATGGTCACTGCTACCCAGATGTTCTTTTATATCGACATTAGTAATAAGCTCTGCATGGTTTGAGATTACCAGGTCCAGCAGAGCATCATTCCTAGTTGGGGCCTCTACATAAAATTGTCTGTCCTGTAGTAGGTTTATAAACTTTTGCCCTTTAACTGTTTCCAGGTAGTTTAAATCCCCCATTATTATCACTGTCCCAGCCCTTTCAATCTGTGCAAGGAGCAGAGTCTCCACTTGCCCTTTAACACTGGGTGGCCTATAACAAACTCCAACAATTACCTTTGTAGTACACACCCCCATGTGCAGTTCCACCCATAATGCTTCAGCCTCATCACCCTCTCCATCAACTAGGTCCTCTTTCACACTCACTTTGAAATCACTTCTCACATAGAGACAGACCTTTCCTTTTTACCCGGTCTCTCCAAAAGAGAACATTGCCAGGAATATTAATAGAGCAGTATTAATTAAAAAAAACCCCAATGGTGATTAAATTCACCATAATAAAGGTCTATTTGCATGAAATTTAATTTGAGTATAGTGTTGCCCGACCAAGCAATTGGCAGTTAAAGTAGCACAGTGTTGAATAGCAAAAAAAATGACCTGGTCAGTGCATACAGTGCTTAGAAACACCGCAGCACTTAGTGAAGGACCAGCTTGGTGCACATAAACTAAAGTCATAGAAAAACTGAAAAAAAATCAGCTTTACAACAGTAAATGTTAAAACCAACCTTTTTTTCAGAATTCTTCCGAGGCCTCATACTGTAACCAGTTTTTACCGGTAACTGTTCTTTGGAGGGATACAAATCAAAAAAAGAAGAATCTGTAAGAAATAAAAATAATGACGTTTGTCAGGGAATATTTAAAGCCAGATTCCAGTTTGGGCGATAAAATAAAAAACAGATTCCCAGACAGCCCTTGAAGCAGCCATGTCTGCTATTCTCACCCTATTTCTGGTGCTGTCCCCTGGTGCAGATCCACCTGCTTGCTGATGCAGTACCAGAATTCTTCCACATTAAGGAGACTGTGAGCCCAGGGTGTCCAGGCTCCACCCTCAACTCTGGGCTCACAGAAGAATGCTGTAGAGTACAGCCCCATGTTAATATGTGGTGCTGTTCTCTGTAGCATATTGGATCTTCCTACTACTGGAAATAAAAGAGGGTGAAAAGGGCTGATTAAAAAGAACTAAAAAAAAGTTTATTGATTATTTTTATTAATGTTTATTAACCACTTTTCCACCGCCCTATAGGAGAAATGTCACTTACTGATGCGTTTCGTCACTTCCTGACTTCAACTGAGCCTCAGTTGCAGTCAGGAAGTGACGAAACGCATCAGTAAGTGACGTTGGACATTGACAGGAAGTCACAAAGCGTCCATCTTGGAAGAGGTTTTGTCCACAGGAAACTGCCAATACTTCTAATGCTGATTTTTCACTCTGTTCATGTGAACATATTTTAGGAGATGAAAGGTTTTTGCTTATGGTACATATTACACTATATTTGGTTATGTTTTACACATGTGATGACGCTGATACAACCTGGATATGACATGGAATTAAGAAACATCTTTATACGCCATTCACTGTCAACCATACAGCGCTGAGCAAACTATTGGCGCTATATAAATTCTGTATAATAATAATAACCATCTGGTAAGGTGCATATATAGAAAAGGTGAAGGCAAGGGGTCTTGCACCGCATGAACATTTGATAAGTGGAGGGCGCACAGATGTTTGGAAGATTCCTCCCTTGTACGAATACACGTTTATAATCACTTATCATCTGGTAAGGTGTATAAACTGAATAGGTGGTGGTTTATTATTCACCTGTCATAACTGTGATTTGGAAAGCACGTTATTTTATGGGGAAGTTATAGTTACACCCTCACTAGGTGGAGTGTGTGACACATTTGTACACTTTATTTTGAAGTGTTTTTTCACGTATTTTCACATATATTGAGAATGAATTTTTGAAAGTTATCATGCGTTTGATAATGCACTATTTGCGATTTTTGTTTTGTTTTTTAGGGAATTTCACAGAAGGAGTTCAAAAAAAGTTTTCCTTTTAAAGAAGGAGTCATCCTGTTAATTTGGAAGATCATTTTATAAAGAAAAATTTTGTGTGGGGTTTTACGTGTTTCTATAGAGACACTGATCTACATAAAGATGGCCTAGGCTATAAGAAAATTGCCAAGACCCTGAAACTGAGCTGCAGCACGGTGGCCAAGACCATACAGTGATTTAACAGGACAGGTTCAACTCAGAACAGGCCTCACCATGGTCAACCAAAGAAGTTGAGTGAGTGCACGTGCTCAGCGTCATAGTCAGAGGTTTTCTTTGGGAAATAGACGTATGAGTGCTGCCAGCATTGCTGCAGAGGTTGAAGGGGTGGAGGGGGTCAGCTTGCCCGTGCTCAGACCATATGCCGCACACTGCATCATATTGGTCTGCATGGCTGCCGTCCCAGAAGGAAGCCTCTTCTAAAGATGATGCACAAGAAAGCCCGCAAACAGTTTGCTGAAGACAAGCAGACTAAGGACATGGATTACTGGAACCATATGAATAAAATCATATAGTGTTGCGCTCCCAAACCTCCAATTAATATATTTAAATCACTTAATCTCTATCCTTAAAATCATATACAAAAAATGAAAATTGTGTATATATGTAAAAAATACCATCAAAAAATATTAAATTAAATAATTAGAAAAACTCCCATGATTAATACTAAAAATAATAACTGTGATTAAACATAAAATATTAATATAACTTATAGAAATTCAAATAATCAATGTGCATAAATATATAAATAAATGCAACAGTGAAGATAGTGTCCCATATAATAAAAGTGACTTTGTGCTGAAAATTAATCTTCAATCCATATTGCATGTAAATCCGTGACTGATTGTGAATCCTCCCATTAGTGCAGATGTACGCTCACCTCCTTATTTGCCTGCAATTAGGCTATATGTGCTTTTGGTTCTCCTCCTTTGGAACCTACTTGATTAGAACTCTTTCTTTGGGATAGTAGATATCCGTAATTACCGATATGTGCTGTGGGATTGATCCCTTCTCCAGAGGATTCAACTCCTCATCTCCATACGACTCTCCACATAGGAAAAAGATCTCGACATGGTGTTTTATCTTTTATAAAGATCGGTTTTATTGACTCAAAGTATGACACTCACATGTGTTGTATTCAGAAAATCATCTCACAATGTGAACCGAGTCCTCCGCTGACTGTCGGAGGTATGTAACCGTGGTCCGGCAAACGAACTGACTCCCTCCGAGTGACGTTACAGTCCCACCCCTACGCGTTACGCCACTGGTCACGTGGCTTCATCAGGGGGATTTGATTGGTCCGTCACTCTCCCATTGCCGGCTTATAAAGCACGACTCCGCCATTTTTTTGACTATCTACAGGGGGCAGCCATTTTACTGGAGGCAAATCTATTCTTAGGATGATGTCTTCTATTGCTACATGTGTTGATAATAACACATTAATCATCTCGGAGGGATACATAGTGGCATGATTCCGCAGTCAGCGTGGGTACAAACAATCTATCCAAATACATGAATCAGTTTACAATATGCTACAATATTAGCCTTCCCATATAAGGGATAAGCAAACATTATCTATTAACACATTGCAAACTTAATATATAATAAACATGATATAAAATAAATTAATTAATACAATATTTTAATCCATATTATAAAGAAACAAAATATAAAGATAAAAAATGTGTATTTAAAATAATAAAAATTATTAATAATAAATAATAATTTATTATTACAAGGTTACCCCCCACCACACAATCATATGTACAATGTTCCAGTTCACAATAGCTATTCACCATTAGAGCAACTACTACAGGACAACTCCATCCCCAACCCTTTTTTAGGGTGGGATTACAATCCCACACACAATACAGAAAGATCAGAAAGAGGGGAAAAAGAGGAGGAAGAAAAAGGAAACAAGAAAAGGAGAAGAGACCCATAGGTGAAGGCATATATAATTTGAGTGATATACCACTGACTAATGATGAGATTAAAACATTAGATAGAGGTTTGAAGTTTGCACCAACTAACAAATTGAATAAATTTGAAACATATGTAAGTGTGCAAAAATTTGTGAGAAAATTAAATTTAAAAAAATATTTCTTACAGAATCCCATTGAAATTAGTAGTCAGAGTATTGGCAATACACAACATAGCACGCTGAAAAATAAATCTTTATTCAATCCCAAAAATCAAGATAATTTATATATAAATAGTTTTAAGAAAATGGTGATGGAAGATATAGAAGAACTCAAGATCAAAACGTTCAAAGGAGAACTTGATATTAATAGAGGAATCAAGTCTCTGCAAGATAGAAACAACATAGTAGTGAGACCAGCCGACAAGGGGGGGGGAATAGTAATATTATCTAAGGACTCATATGAAATTTCTATGAGTAAAATGCTAGAAGATATTGATACTTATTGTAAATTGACTAGTAATCCTACAAAGATATATAAAACAGAATTGAGTAAATTAATACTATATGGAAAGCAAAGAAACATTTTAGATGAAAAAGAAGCGAAATACTTGGTGCCCTCGGTGAGTAAAATACCAATTCTATACTCAATACCGAAAATACATAAAAGTTTAAAAGATCCTCCTATGAGACCAATAGTTAATGGTATAGATGGGTTAACATCCAGGATTGGACAGTACATAGATCAGTTTCTTCAACCCTTGGTAGAGAAAACAAAAGCATACATTAAAGACACTACACATGTGATTAAAATTATTCAAACAGTGGAGAAGAGAAGTAATCTAATTTTAAGTACAGCAGACGTCTCTTCATTGTATACTATAATTGATCACACTGGAGCAATAGACGCAGCAACTTGGGCTTTGAATAAATATTCTTTTCTCTCTAAAAAGCAAATTAAATTTTTGATTAAATGCATTAGATTTTGTCTCAGCCATAATTATTTTTGGTATAAGGGTGAGTACTACTTGCAAGTAAGGGGTGTTGCCATGGGCGCCCGTTTTGCACCTAGTATTGCCAATTTATATATGGCAAAATGGGAGGAGGAAGTAGTATTCACTAATATAAACAACAATATAGCTGTATATGGTAGATTTATCGATGACATTATACTATTGTGGAAAGGAGACACATTATCATTGATTGATTATTACCAAAATTTGAATTTAAACACCAAAAATATTGTATTGAGTTGGAACATCAATGATAAAGAAACTAATTTTCTAGATCTGAAATTAGTGAATACAGGTGAAGGTATAATAACAAAAAATTATTTCAAGAAAACTGATCGTAATTCATATATCCCTGTTAATAGCTGTCATTATAGACCATGGATTAAAAATGTCCCGAGGGGACAATTTCTCAGGTTGAGACGTAATTGCACTAATGTTGAAGATTATAGAGAGCAAAGCCAAACACTCGTTCAGAGGTTTGTGGATAAGGGTTATAAGAGAGAAACTATATTGGATGAAAGAAGCAGAATAGAATTTATAGATAGAAAAATATTATTAGAAGAAAAAAAGATACAACATAAGGTTAAAGAACAAGAATTATCAATAATATTACCGTATAATAGACAATATAGAGATGTTCAGAAAATTATAAATAAACATTGGAATATACTCCAACTAGATAAAACCTTGAAGAATATTGTTAAGGAACGACCTAGGTTTATTTATAAAAGGGCACCGAATATTCGGGATCGAGTAGTCAAAAATGTGCTAGAACCCCCCCATACATTGAAAAAAACTTTAAGTTTCTTTAATGGAACTGGGTTTTATAAATGTGGTCGGTGCTACAGTTGTAGAAAAACACACTCTAATCCAAGATGTAGAGAGTCATTTACAAATCCGAGGAATGGAAAGCAATACAAGATAGACCAATTCATTTCTTGTGATAGTAGAGGTGTAGTGTATGCCTTAAAATGTCCATGTAATTATCTATACATAGGCCGCACAAAGAGAAGTCTTAAAGAACGCATACAAGAACACGTACATAATATTGATATTGGGTTCAAATATCATCATTTATCAGTACATTTCAAAATTCACCATAATCAAGATATAGAGAAAATAGAATTTTGGGGTATCACTAAACACAACTCACATTGGAGGGGGGATAATTTAGTACGTGAAATAAGTAAAAAGGAATCTTTTTGGATTTATGAGTTAGGTAGTTTAGCACCAGGAGGTTTGAACAAGGATTTTGATTTATCATGTTTTATTAGTGACACTTAGATTATGATAACACATATTAGACCTGTATCAGTTCACATAGTTTTCTATGTTTCTTGGGATTTTGTAGAGGTCTGGCGGGAAGTGTGGTGGGGGTACATTGGAATTGGGGGTAGGCCGGTACTTTGTTCTGATTAGCCCCCACCACATATTTCCTATACTATATACCTAAATAAGCCAGTTTGTCATTTGGTAGATAATTGGATTAGAATAGGGCCTATCCTAGTGTCATTCATGTTAGGTTTGGTTTAGAGATATACGTATACACCATTGGCATATTTACACACTATGTTGTCAGATAAGTGTGTATATATATTTTATTTTTTTAATTTTTATTTTTATTTTTATCAATTATTATTTATTATTAATAATTTTTATTATTTTAAATACACATTTTTTATCTTTATATTTTGTTTCTTTATAATATGGATTAAAATATTGTATTAATTAATTTATTTTATATCATGTTTATTATATATTAAGTTTGTAATGTGTTAATAGATAATGTTTGCTTATCCCTTATATGGGAAGGCTAATATTGTAGCATATTGTAAACTGATTCATGTATTTGGATAGATTGTTTGTACCCACGCTGACTGCGGAATCATGCCACTATGTATCCCTCCGAGATGATTAATGTGTTATTATCAACACATGTAGCAATAGAAGACATCGTCCTAAGAATAGATTTGCCTCCAGTAAAATGGCTGCCCCCTGTAGATAGTCAAAAAAATGGCGGAGTCGTGCTTTATAAGCCGGCAATGGGAGAGTGACGGACCAATCAAATCCCCCTGATGAAGCCACGTGACCAGTGGCGTAACGCGTAGGGGTGGGACTGTAACGTCACTCGGAGGGAGTCAGTTCGTTTGCCGGACCACGGTTACATACCTCCGACAGTCAGCGGAGGACTCGGTTCACATTGTGAGATGATTTTCTGAATACAACACATGTGAGTGTCATACTTTGAGTCAATAAAGCCGATCTTTATAAAAGATAAAACACCATGTCGAGATCTTTTTCCTATGTGGAGAGTCGTATGGAGATGAGGAGTTGAATCCTCTGGAGAAGGGATCAATCCCACAGCACATATCGGTAATTACGGATATCTACTGTCCCAAAGAAAGAGTTCTAATCAAGTAGGTTCCAAAGGAGGAGAACCAAAAGCACATATAGCCTAATTGCAGGCAAATAAGGAGGTGAGCGTACATCTGCACTAATGGGAGGATTCACAATCAGTCACGGATTTACATGCAATATGGATTGAAGATTAATTTTCAGCACAAAGTCACTTTTATTATATGGGACACTATCTTCACTGTTGCATTTATTTATATATTTATGCACATTGATTATTTGAATTTCTATAAGTTATATTAATATTTTATGTTTAATCACAGTTATTATTTTTAGTATTAATCATGGGAGTTTTTCTAATTATTTAATTTAATATTTTTTGATGGTATTTTTTACATATATACACAATTTTCATTTTTTGTATATGATTTTAAGGATAGAGATTAAGTGATTTAAATATATTAATTGGAGGTTTGGGAGCGCAACACTATATGATTTTATTCACATTTTTTTCACATTGGTAGTTATGTGTTAGATGTTTGCGATCCGACTACATAGAGGATATATATTTTATGGTGTACAATAGGGAGCCTTTTTTTCTGTTTTCTGGCTCGCAAGATACTTTAAATATTTTACTGGAACCATATCCTGTGGTCTGATGAGACCAAGATAAACTTATTTGGTTCAGATGGCGTCAAGCGTGTGCAGCAGCAATCAGGTGAGGAGTACAAAGACAAGTGTGTCTTGCCTACAGTCAAGCATGGTGGTGGGAGTGTGATGGTCTGGGGCTGCATGAGTGCTGCCGGCACTGGGGAGCTACAGTTCATTGAGGGAACCATGAATGCCAACATGTACTGTGACATACTGAAGCAAAGCATGATCCCCTCCCTTCGGAGACTGGGCCACAGGGCAGTATTCCAACATGATAATGACCCCAAACACCTCCAAGACAACCACTACCTTGCTAAAGAAGCTGAGGGTAAAGGTTATGGACTGCCCAGGCATGTCTCCAGACCTAAACCCTATTGAGCAGCTGTAGGACATCCGCAAAACAGAAGGTGGAGGAGCGCAAGGTCTCTAACATCCACCAGCTCTGTGATGTCATCATGGAGGAGTGGAAGAGGACTCCAGTGGCAACCTGTTAAAAGGAGAGAGGGGCGCCAGACTAAGTGCAGTATTAGCAATGGTTTAATAGCACACAATGATTTGTAACTCACTAGATACAAGTGGGTCAGAGGCATGGGTAACAGGTGAACGTCATCCTGGTGGAGTTCCGGAGGCAGGGAGGGGCATCTGGGGGCCAAGGCTGTGGAAGAAGCCAGGTCTCCTGACTCGCATTGTGTCTTGATCTATGTGTCACAGGCTGTGTCTTTGTCGGAACCAGGATGGAACGCAGATAGCTGCTGGGAGAAAGTGACGTCGCCACGGGAACGTAATGCCGCAAGGAGGGGGGCAGTAAAGCGTTTCAAAGCTGCTGCTCCTTCGTCAGACCTGATTGGCCACTGAACCTGCCATCTAAATAGGGAGCTGAAGGGGCAGGGATCGGCTGCATGAGACGAATCTGACAGCCCTCAAACACAGCCAGTACAGGAAGGGTAATATTACAATCATTGGGGACAAATGGAATGGAGAATATACAAGATATATAAGCACATGTTAAGAACAATAAAACGGAAATTAAAAAAATATAAAGAAATATAAAAGTTAAAAACTATGCATTGGCCGAAGACATAAAGACATTGGCAATGGCAATACCTGTACATATTAAGAACATTGTGCAGTAATGACACTGATGATATAATTAAGATTACATTGTAGATAATAATGCACAGTGTAAGATTAAAAATACATATTAGGATAATAGTACTGGAGGTTACAGGCTTCGGGTTATATGTTACAAAAAATGTTTCCACGAAAAAAAAAAGGGAGAAAACCGATTCATGACCCCCAGTGCTAGTATAAAAGTGACACACCATACACAATCAAAAAACCAATAGCGGGTACCCTATATAAGAGTTACCCACCCTGATGAGTGAGCGGCAAAAAAATAAAAGTCCCAGACCCACCCCGATGGAAGGTGATAGAGATGGTGAATTAACGGAATGGTTAAATACCTGGAATATGTGGGGAAATGGTTAATAACAGGACTATTCGAAGGATTACTATGAAACAAATTAGGTTTACATTTGAGACCAAACAGAAAAATTTCAAGATATTAATGATAACATAAAGGATCCTATAAATCACAACTCAAGTGGGGTGGATCTATCCTTGTTATATTATGTATAGGTACTGCTACCCGTAAAAAGGTGACTTACTAATACATACACTGGGGGTGGGGGGACAACACAATGTGGGATTCAGATAATGGTATGTATCTCAATTTCCTCATTCAAACCTCTGGGGGGTAAGTGTATCGAGAGTGAAATTCCAATACGTTTCTTGTTGAGAGATTTGTGTAACGTTCAACTTGGGAAAAAGTGTCGGGTATAGCTTCACTTACCTACACGCGCAAGTCAGAAGAGGATTTGGAGTTGAATTCTGCAAAGTGACGTGGCACACTATGCTTAGTAATGCCCTCGTCTACTAACCTACGATGTTCTCCAAATCTTTTACGTAGGGTCCTGGTGGTGCGGCCCACGTATAGTAGCCGGCAGGGGCAGGACAGGCAGTATACTACATATGTGGATGAGCAGTTGTAAAATGCTCCAATGGGATAGGTCTTATCATTGGCTCGGAAAGTCTGTTGGCCATGTTGGATGTGGGCACAAGTGAGACAAAGTGGTTTTTTACAGCGGTACATCCCTACTAATGGGATTAAGACAGGCCTATGGGTGGCACTAATAGATCTGTGGGACGGAATTTTACTTGGCGCAATCTTATTTTTAATATTAGCAGCTCTTCTGTATACAAATTTGGGGGCAGGTGGCATAACCAATTTAAGATGTGGATTCTGGTGCAAAATCGACCAATGTTTTTTAATTATAGACTCCATCTGGGAGTGATGAGAATGGTACTGTGTGATATATCGAACATGGTTAGATTCAGACTGTCATTGTTTGGGCAAGGGGATAGACTCAAATAAGTAAGTTAGGTAGGCTTTGTCAACAATATCCGAGGGGTACCCTTTTTCGGGTTTCAGTGCAATGCTCTGGGTCTTATAATCTTCTAATAGGTTACAATTATGGCGTAGTCTGCAAAACTGCCCTTTTGGTATATTCTCTAGCCACCTGGGGTGGTGGCAGCTGGTGTAGTGTAGAAAGGAATTTCCAGCTGTTGGCTTCGTATAATTTTTAGCTATAATCATAGATTCTGAATGACTTAATTCCAAATCTAAAAAACTTATGGACAATGGATTTGTTACATGAGTGAAGGCGAGGCCGAATGGGTTGGCATTACAATGGGCAACAAAGGATTGGATAGATGCGATTGGACCGGCCCAAATAAGGAGAATGTCGTCTATATAACCACCGTAGAAGACTAAATGGGCAGTGAATGGATTGTTTTTCCAAATAAATCTGTCTTCCCAAAAACCCATAGTTAAGTTAGCATAACTTGGGGTGAAGTTTGCTCCCATAGCCCTGCCTGTCTTTTGTAGATAAAAAGTGTCATTGAATTGGAAATAGCTATGATGGAGACAAAAATTGGTAGCTGTGAGAAGTTACACTGCCTAGGGTACGGGAATGGATCTAGTGATAAAAAAAAAGTAAGACAGCTTCTATGCCTACCTCTTGGGGTATAAAGGTGTACAAGGAGACCCATGTATAGGAGGGTTCCTAGGAGTAGGCATGTAAAAGCTCAAGTAGGTGAACGCCATCACCGATATAGGAGGGAAGTGACTGTGCCAAAGGTTGGAGGAAACTATAAATATATAATAAATAGCTAGTTGTAATGCTTTCCATGGCTGCAACTATCAGGGACCCCAGGCTTTACCGCGGAGCACAGGTCCGCACATGCGCGGTATGCCGGGGCGCACTAGCATGAGGGCATTAGGACCTGGGCGACTGCGACGGCAATGGCGGTTGCACATGCGCACTTGCGATCGCGGAAGCGTGCCTGGCACCAATGAGGGCGCAGGGCGCCCTATTTAAACAGGCTATGTCTATGCACAAGTTGCCGTATGGTCTTTACCTGTATCCTGTGTTTCCTGAGAGATTGCCTTGTTGCCGACCCTGCCTGACCCTGATTCGCTGTCTCCTGCTCTGATCCCTGGCTTGTCTGACCATTCTTCTGCCTAATCCTGACTGTTTGATCTCCCGTTACCGAACCTGGCCTGTGACCTGTCTATCCTTCTGCCTGCCGCTACCATCCTGCCTCCACCATTACCGACCTGGCCTGTCTGACTTTGCTCACTCTGCCTCCTCATATCAGGCTCTCAGCTGCTATATACCACTGGCAAGTGCTTCTACCACAACTGGTTGCACCCAGGGGCCGTGACCTGGTTTTGGCCTGCTCCAAGTCCATCCCCACCATCAGGGGCCCTGGTGAACAAGCAGGTCGGGGCTTAGATTCCGCGCCTTTGGGAATCCCGGTCTGTGGAGCGCTAGTGGCTACTGCCGGCTGGTCCATAACAGCAACTATTGGACAACCAGGTGGATGGTTGAGATCCTTATGAAGCTTGGGGAGATGATAAAAATACGGTGTTTTATAAATTTCTCTGCGAAAAAAGGAAGCTTCAGATTAGGATAATATCCCCTCCTGGGTGGCAGCTTTTATAATAGAGTTAGACTCTAGGATGAAACTAGGGAGTGGATCATTGGTCAATTTGGTGTACTTTTTTTGTGTCTGACAGTAAACGGGTGGCTTCAGTGAAGTAAACAATTCTATTTTGGATAACTATACCCCTGCCTTTATTGGCCATTTTTATGATTATGTTGTGGTTATTGCTCAAAGTTTTTAGGGCTTGCGATTCAAGATAACTAAGGTTAAACTTGGGTCTATTTTTCTTTGAGCACATGGCAGTGAATTCAGTATGAACCATTTGGAAAAAAAAGTCTCTATATAAAGGACCTTTACTGTGGATGGGATTAAGCACAGATTTTGGTTTGAACGATGTGTGTCGTATGGGGGGGGGGGATCCTGTTAAATGTTGGGACCAAAATGAAGTGTCACGGTATTCTCCATCGTCCCAAAGTTTCATCAGTAGATTTTTTCAATTTTTTCTGTTTGGTCTCAGATGTAAACTTAATTTATTTCATATTAATCCTTCTGATAGTCCTGTTATTAACCATTTCCCCACATATTCCAGGTATTTAACCATTCTGTTAATTCACCATCTCTTTCAACTTCCATCATGGGGGGGGTCTGGGACTTTTACTTTTTTTGCCGCTCTCTCATCAGGGTGAGTAACTCTTATATAGGGTATCGCTATTAGTTTTTTGATTGCGTACGGTGTGTCACTTGTATACTAGCATTGGGGGTCATGAATCGGTTTTCTCCCCTATTGTAACATATAACCTGATGCCTGTAACCTCCAGTGCTATTATCCTAATATATATTTTAATCTTACATGGTACATTATTACCTACTATGTAATCTACTTAATTGTACCATCAGTGTCATTACTGCACAGCGTTCTTAATATGTACTGGTATTGGTATTGCCATTGCCAATATCTATGTCTTGGAAAAATGCATAGTTTTTAACTTTTATATTTCTTTATATTTTTTTAATTTCCGTTTTATTGTTCTTAACATGTGCTTATATATCTTGTATATTCTCCATTCTGTTTGTCCCCAAAGATTGTAATATTACCCTTCCTGTACTGGCTGTGTTTGAGGGCGGTCAGATTCATCCCATGCAGCCGATCCCCACCCCTTCAGCTCCCTATTTAGATGGCAGGTTCAGTGGCCAATCAGGTCTGACGAAGAAGCAGCAGCTTTGAAACGCGTTACCGCCCCCCTCCTTGCGGCATTACGTTCCCGTGGTGACATCACTTCCGCCCAGCAGCCATCTGCGTTCCAGCCTGGTTCCAACAGAGACACAGCCTGTGACACGCTGATCAGGACATGATGTGAGTCAGGAGACCTGGTTTCTTCCACAGCATTGGCACCCAGATGTCCATCTATCCTCCCCTCCCTGCCTCCGGAACTCCACCAGGATGACATTCACCTGTTACCCATGCCTCTGACCCACTTGTATCTAGTGAGGTACAAATCATTGTGTGCTATTAAATCATTGCTAATACTGCAGTTAGTCTGGCATCCCTCTCTCCTTTTATCTTCCACTAAAGAGTCCAGCTTAACTCTTAGGGTGCTGCCTCATGACGGTGCTGATTAAAAACTGACTAACTATCTCCCTACTATTAATGGGACTTTAAAGTTTTAACCCCTCCTCTCCAGCACCAATAATTTTACCTTTCAGTGGCAACCTGTGAAGCTCTGGTGAACTCCATGCCCAAGAGGGTTAAGGTAGTGCTGGAAAAATATGGTGGTAACACAAAATATTGACACTTTTGGCCCAATTTGGACATTTTCACTTAGGGTTGTACTCATTTTTGTTGCCAGTGGCTTAGACATTAACCATTTGTTGACCAGCCACAGTACATATACTGCGGCAGGGCGGCACCACTGAGCAAAATCACGTATATATACGTGATTTTGCTTATCGGGTAGGGGGTGCGTGCAAGGCGCACGACCGTCCTACCCACGCCGCCGATCGCGGCCGTGGGTGTCAATCACCGGGTCCTGGCTAGTAATTACCCGCCGCAGCCCGGCGATTACCGGCAAAGTGACAGAGAGGAAGGCTGCAGTGTTTACACTGCAGCTCTCCTCCCTGTCAGTTTCCAGCACACCGTTCTGGAGAGCGGAGTTCAGCTTTCCGGGATAGTGTGTTCCTGTGAAGCACACACCCCCCGCCCACTAGTAAAACACTTCCCTTACACAGTTAACCCTTTGATTGCCTAAAAATGTTAACCTCTTCCTCCCCAGTGCCATTAGTACAGTGTCAATGTTTTGTTTTTTTGCACTGATCACTATATTGGTGTCACTGGGGATGTCATTGACCCCAAGTCAGTTCCCCCCCAGTGTCAGAATGTCTACAGTCCCGCCATAAGTCACTGATTGCCGACATAAATCGCTGATTGCCGCCAGAAGTCGCTGATCGCCGCCATAAGTCGCAGATCGCCGCCATAAGTCGATGATCGCCAATTTAGTATAAAAAAATAAAAATTCCAGTATATATACCACCATTTGTAAACGCTATAACTTTTACATAAACCAATTAATACTGGACATGTTTTATAGCAAAAAGTCCAAAATATTGTTTTTTTTTCTCAAAATTGTCAGACTTTTTATTTTATAGCGCAAAAAATAAAAACGCACAGGTAATCAAATACCACCAAAAGAAAGTCCAATTCATGGGGAAAAAAGGATGTAAATTTAATTTGGGTGCAACATTGCATGACTGTGCAATTGTCAGTTAAAGTAACGCAGCAATGTAACACAAACTGCTTCTGTAACCGCCTCCTGACCGCCCTATAGGAGAAATACTGCTACAGGGCAACACGGTGCGCAAAATCACATATATATAGGTGATTTGTGCTCCCATGGTTTTCACACCCTCCCAGATAGCATCAGATTGCCCGCCAGTACACCAGTAATCACATTTAACCCCTTGATTGCCAGGAAGATGCTCCTACACAATAAACCTCCATTGCTAGTATAGTGTCTGAACGGATCAGGGGCAGACTGACAACTCATGGGGCCCCCGGGCAATAAGGGATCATGGGGCCTCTGTGTCCTTGCCCACACTCAAAAAAGCCTATAAAAAAGGTACCGGGGGAATTTCATGGGGCCCCCTACTGACTCTGGGCCCTCGGGCAGTGCCGGAGTGCTCTAATGGTCAGTCCGCCCCTGGAACGGATCAATATCTTTGAGATTTTGATGACTCTCATATGCAGCAGAGTGCCAGTACTAGTGCCACGCTACCTTTTGGTGAACTGGCGAGCACTAGTGGCCTAGTACATCCTGGTCTTTCACATACCTCTTAGATTGTAAGCTCCAAGGAGCAGGGCCCTCCTAACCCTCTTGTATTGAACTGTATTGTTGTTGTATTCTCTCCCATTATATTGTAAAGCACTGCGCAAACTGTTGGCGCTATATAAATCCTGTATAATAATAATACCAGCACTGCTGTATCTCTTGGTGACGTGGTGAGTCCCATAAGTGTAGTACAAGCTGGTGCGGTGGCGAGCACAAGTATTGTCCCGCAGCCAAGAAGAATTCGCGCACAGGCCCGTAGAGCCCCTAGTATCCTTCCGAATGTGCTTGCAAATCCCGATTGGCAGCCCACAAATTCTGCAGCACCCGTACTTCCCTCATTCACTGCCCAACACGGAATTCAGGTGGAAACAGCAAATTTAACTCCTCCCCTTGATTTTTTGGAGCTTTTTCACAGAAGATCTGTATGCATTGATTGTGGATCAAAGCATTTTATATGCACAACAATGTATCGCTGCCAACCAAAATTCAAACCTTGCCAGACCATTCGCATGGAAACTCATTACGGTTTCCGAATTTAACTTTTTTTTGGACCTAACCCTCAACATGGACATTACTAAAAAAAATTTATTGCGGTTGCATTGGTTCACAGACCCGATTCTTCATATGCCCGTGTTCTCAACTGCCATGGCTAGGCATAGATATGAGAGTATAATGTGTTTTATGCATTTCAACGACAATACACTGTCATCCTCGAGGTGACCCTGAATTTGACCGGCTCCACAAAATTCAGCCCATCGCAAATCACCTTAACCAAAAATTTGATGTCTATACTCCCCAGCAAAACAACTGCGTTGATGAGTCCTTCATTAATTTTTCTGGCCGCCTTGCATTCAAACAATTTCTCCCCAGCAAGCGTGCCAGATATGGGGTCAAGATGTAGAAGACCTGTGAAATGGCAACAGGCTATACTTATAAGTTTCGGATTTACGGGGGAAAAGATAGTCACGTGGAGCCCCCCCGATGTCCAGACTACATGGGGAGCTGTGGCAAAATAGTTTGGGACTTGGTGTCATCCTTTTTCCATATGGGGAACCACTTATACGTGGACAATTTTTATTCAAGCGTGCCACTATTTAGACATTTGTTCAATCTTGGAACTGGCGCTTGTGGCAAAGTGTGACCTAATGTGTGTCCACCATTAGAAGTGCGTGGATGCAGGGCGGTATATTTTAATGGTAGGCACACCACACACTTTTTCTGGCAGAATTTTTTTCTCTTTTTTTCATTCAGCCCACAGGCTGCATACAAAAAAAAGAACATAGCATATACACCTAACAAGGACCAGCGAAGTACTGGTACATCACTGGACTTTGAATGGTTATACCAGGATGATGCCTACAGCTGCAGGCATCATCCTGGTATCGTTTTTTTCAACTTTCACACAAAGCAATAAATATACACTTACTGGGATTTTTTAACCAAAAACATGTAGCAGAATAAATTTTGGCCTAAATTTATGACAAAATTTTAGTTTTTTTGGATATTTGTTATGACCAAAATGAGAAAATATTGTTTTTAAAAAAAAAAAAAATTTTCTTCAAAAATTTTTTTGTTTATAGCGGCAAAAATAAAAAGTGCACAGGTGATCAAATACCACCAAAAGAAAGCTCTATTTGTGTGAAAAAAACAACATAAATTTCATTTATGTACTGTATTGCATGACCACGCAGTTGTCCGTTAAACTAGCACAGCGCTGTATATCAAAAAAATGGTGTAAATTTCAGTATCTATACCATAGTTTGCAGACGCTATAACTTTCACACAAAGCAATCAATATATACTTATTGGGATTTTTTTTAACAAAAACATGTAGCAGAATACATTTTGGCCTAAATTTATAACTAACTTTGAGTTTACTATATATTTTTTATAGCTGAAAAAAATTGTTTTTCTTCCAAATTTTCGGTCTTTTTTTGTTTATAGCGTGAAAAATAAAAAGCGCACAGGTGATAAAATACCACCAAAAGAAAGCTCTATTTCTGTGAAAAAAAGGACGTGCAGCATTGTATGACCGTGCAATTATCAGTTGAATTAGTGCAGCACCGAGTAGCAAAAAGAGGCCTGGTCATTAAGGGGGGTAAATCCTCAGGAGTGCAAGTGGTTAAAGACTTCTCTGTATTGGACGGTGTTATCCCACCTGTCTAAGCCGCTGTTCGTCTTCTTAAAGAGACAGTAACCATTTTTTTGAGCGTTCTATTATCGCTGAATCAATGCAGATACATCAATCCTTTGACTACACAGATGTACAGTGAGCAGATTCTGCAGATATCACAGAGCAAAGTGTAACACCCAAACGCACAATAATACCAACACAGAAACTTACAGAAACCACTAGAGATGAGTTATCCAGCAATCTGTCATATCTATGGGACAGAAATTGCATAAATCTCCATTTACTAAGCTCACAGCACTACAAGTAACAAGCTAATAGAGGCCCGTGCAACTCTGGAAGAAAATAAAATGCAAAGTTTCTTTGCCAGAAAAGAAACAGAAGAGCAAAGCAAAACTCTTCAAGCAGAGAGATGACAGCTCACCAAGCAGAAGCAAAAGCTCAAAGCAAAGTTTGCCAAGCAGAGGCAGAAGCTCAAAGCAAACCTCTTCAAGCAGAGATGGCAAATAAAGGATTTTGCAAGTGGAAAAGGAGGAAGCAGCTGCCCTAGCAAGGCTGAAGGTCCTTGAAAAAGCAATGGGAGAAGGTACTAATTTGGACTATTCTATTCCAGCAGAACTGGAAGATCCAGTTGAACGCACTAGTGTCAAGGTCCTACCTTTTCCCAGAGGTTATGCTGCTCCATGTGCTGGCATCCATCTTGGGTTTCTGCAGAGCATGGTGGGAGTCTTTGATGCCTTCAGGCCTCTGCGGTCCATCCCCCAGAGGGGTGTGGTTGATCACATATAAGCCTGTTGTCTGCACATGCTCTTTGCATTCGTGTCTTGTGTGTTCGTGTTGCAACAAGCTCTGTTTATACTCTTGTGGCTCTCCTGGAAACTGACTCGGCTTTTGACTAGACTATTCTCTGCGTTATTCATTTATCTGACCTCCCGTTGCTGAACCCGGCCTGTGACCTGTTATTGTTGTCTACCGTTCTGTACCGTTTGTCCTGTTGTTATCGATCCAGCCTGCCCGACTACGCTATTGTCTTATCTGGTTCCCACCAGCTGCACGCCATTGGCGGCGGCCATTACCGCAGCTGGGGTGTCTCGGGGGCCGCGACCTGGTCCCTGGCTGCGTCAAGTCCATCCCCACCATCAGGGGCCCTGGTGAAGGGCAGCCTGGGACTTAGACTCCGCGCCCTGAGGGACTCCGGTCTGTGGGTGGTGGTTGTCGTCAGTCGGTGCATGACCCTGCCATTAGTCCTGCCTGTCCATTCCACAGCTCCTGCCCTGACAACTAGTGAATATGTGCCAAGGTATAATATTTGCAAAGATACAGAATCGTCTCCGGTACCTCCTTACTAACAATACTGTTCAGACTAACACTTAGACATACAACCTATAAAAGTCTGAGCCTCTTCAAGTCCACAACACAAGTGCATCTACACAGCAAACCACATCACTTATTGCCAATAACAAGGTGACTCCCAGCAACAAGCCACAGTTCAAGCAACAGCCAAGAGAAGCCCTAGAGACTAAACCACAGCTAAATGCTCTTGCAACATCATTTTATCCTGGTACATCTCACTCTTATTCACCAAAGAACTTTCACACCAAAGGGGTCCCACAAGTTGCTTTGGCTCCAAACAGTAAGAAATCTATTGTTGATCTCAACTTTACTACCAAGGAGGAACTTGATTTGCTCATAAAGTGGCTGAGACCAGAATCTGCAGATCGTGTTAAAAGACAGAGCAGTACATGTTGACTATCCAGATGCAGGTCTTGCTGCTGCATGGGCAAGACTTGAGCAAACCTATGGTAGCTCTGAAGCCATAGAAAGTGTTCTATTCAAGAGACTGCAAAACTTTCCAAAAATAGGTAACAAAGATTATTGCAAGCTAAAAGAACTAAGTGATCACCTCATGGAGGTAGAGTTGGCAAAGACAGACACTCGTTTACCTGGACTAAGCTATCTGGAGAACGCTCATGGCATGAATTCAGTGGTGTCTAAACTGTCTTATAACCTGCAAGAGAAATGGGCACAACAGACTCAAAATATAAAAGACTAATATGTATAATTTCCTCCATTCTCATAATTTTGCAGGTTCATCAGTGAATAAGCCTGGACGAGAAATTAATCTAACTTGCCTGCTTCATCATCAAGGTATGATTACAATGCAGCTAAACATACAGACTTAAATAGTGCAGTATCCACTAAAAATACAGAAATCTCACCTCCAGTATCCTCTCCTGCTCACCAGAGTGATTTGGCTAATAGAGATAAAGATCCTAATCATTGTAACTAGAGATGAGCGAATCGAACATGACGAAGTGGAATTCGTTTTGAAGATTAGGAAAAATTCGATTCGCGCCGAATCCGAAAATTAGCAAACTTCGGATGCACGAATCGAATTTTCCCAAAAATGGCGGCGACATGTGTGGCGACGGAGCGGGGATCTCTGGGAAGGCGCGCAGACAAGGCGCGCTGACCCATAATGCATTCATTCATGACATGTGATCGCATTAGCCAATCAGCAGCCAGCCAGCCAGCACTGTGTAATGGTGGAGCTATAAATCGCGGCCATCTTAGAATTCTCCATTAGCCTCCGGTCATTCAAGAGAGACAGACCTGTCTGTATTAGGGACAGAGTTAGGGCCACAGAGACTTTAGGGCCACAGAATCGTTACTCAGGGACACAGAATCGTTACTCAGGGACACAGAATCGTTACTCAGGGACACAGAATTGTTACTCAGGGACACAAAATTGTTACTCAGGGACACAGAATCGTTACTCAGGGACACAGAATTGTTACTCAGGGACACAGAATTGTTACTCAGGGACAGAATCGTTACTCAGGGACACAGAATTGTTACTCAGGGACACAGAATTGTTACTCAGGGACACAGAATCGTTACTGAGGGACACAGAATCGTTACTCAGGGACACAGAATCGTTACTCAGGGACACAGAATCGTTACTCAGGGACACAGAATTGTTACTCAGGGACACAGAATCGTTACTGAGGGACACAGAATCGTTACTCAGGGACACAGAATTGTTACTCAGGGACACAGAATTGTTACTGAGGGACACAGAATCGTTACTCGGGGACACAGAATCGTTACTCAGGGACACAGAATTGTTACTCAGGGACACAGAATTGTTACTCAGGGACACAGAATCGTTACTCAGGGACACAGAATTGTTACTCAGGGACACAGAATTGTTACTCAGGGACACAGAATCGTTACTCAGGGACAGACACAGAATTGTTACTCAGGGACACAGAATCGTTACTCAGGGACACAGAATTGTTACTCAGGGACACAGAATCGTTACTCAGGGACACAGAATTGTTACTCAGGGACACAGAATCGTTACTGAGGGACACAGAATCGTTACTCAGGGACACAGAATCGTTACTCAGGGACACAGAATCATTACTCAGGGACACAGAATTGTTACTCAGGGACACAGAATTGTTACTCAGGGACACAGAATCGTTACTGAGGGACACAGAATCGTTACTGAGGGACACAGAATTGTTA